>NC_135214.1:3651370-3951370 GCF_052324685.1 Brachyhypopomus gauderio
TAACGATCCTCTCTGAGAGCAATCTCATCTAAAAGTACACAATTTATCCTTGTTAAGGCTGCTCTTCGGTACTTAATGGCATCTTAAATGCGAGCTGTGCCAATCTGCTGGCCACTGAAGGGTTTCTGGGTAAGAGTGGTGGTGCGGTGGGGCCGAGCCCCTGCAGACGCCCAGTGTGGGCGGTGCTACGCTGCAGGCACACCTGAGGGGCTTGACCAGCTGTCAGTCAGCGTCCTCCACGGGCCCTGCTGGAGCTGCCACTCGCTGCCTTTAACACGCAACCGCCTATTTCCAAACTTTGACTTATTTTGACGCAGTTTGAATCGTTTCCGCCGGGGCTGGAGTCGTTAACTGGGACCAGGCTGACGGGCAGCGGCCCACCGGACGGGGAAGTTCACTGTAGTATGTGTTAACAAATGCCTAATGGTCTGGGGAGCATATAAGCAGGTGGTACCTTAAACCTGCTGGTGAAGAGGTCCATTTTGGAGCTGAGCTGAACATCCTGATAGAGCCCCTGCAGACCCAGCACACACTTCAAACGCACATCGGGTTGCTGTGAAACAAGTATGGAGAGGATCAGGCTCCCGATTACACACACACACACACACACACACACACACTCACACACACTCTCTCTCTCTCACACACACACACACACACTCTCTCACACACACTCTCTCACACACACACTCTCACACACACACACACACACACACACACACACACACACTCACACACACACACACACACTCACACACACACACACACACACTCACACGCTTTTAAAAATTAAACCTGACACAAACAATGGCACAAGCAAAGCTTCTAAGATGCAGGGTAATGCATAACTACACATCCACTGATACTGCTCTCATCCAGAACGAGAAGAATCAAAGCAGGAGCAGGATCTGAAACGCTCTCTACAAACGCCAAGACGTTTATTACAAGAGAGTTCTGCATGTGGAGGAACCAGTCAGGTTTCAGCATGGAGACGCACCTTATCATACATCATCCATCCTACATACTTCAGGTAGGTGTCGTTCAGGAACACTGGACTATACAGTTTCATCCACTCGGTCAGTTCCTCCATGCAGATGGCCCTGATCTCGGGGATTACGTCTCTGCCCATCCAGGACAAGCAAAAAATTACTTTGTTAAAGTGGTACGTCGGGGAGAGGTGATACAAAGGAGGAAACAACCAATGATGAACTTACCTGTATCTTTTAAGAAACACTCCTTTAAAGATAACGTCCATCATGTCTTCGGTTTCGAGCTTCCTGTCCTGCAACTGAACACCCAGGAAACAGCAACCAAATATAAGAGATGAGGAACAGCTCAGGAACTGGAGAGGTAAGTCATCTAAAATTCAGGATACCAAGGAGATAACTCATTTTTCTATAAACAGAATACATGTACTCTGCTGACACAGATTTATCTCATTACACATTTTGGAAGTTACTAAACAATAGTTTAGTATTATATTTAGCTTATGCTGCAACCGCTAACGTACTGTTAAAGCAGGAGAACCTGAGAGTGGTCTCACAGAGGTTCATGCCCCCACCTCAGTGATCTTCCTCTGGATCTTCTCCAGTCGTGGTGAGGCTCGTTTGCTGGAGACCTTGGCCTTCTCCACCTCGTACAGTCTCTGGCTGTTGTCCACTCCGACGCTCAGGCTGAGAGCCACATTCACCAGCGCGCTGAGAAGCTTTACGGCTACGCCACACACAGGAGCACAGAGGATGGCCTCATCAGCCACGAGACCCAACCCCTCCAGCCCTGCTCTGACCCCACCACCACCACCATCACGAGGGTCCGAGGGTGTAGGGTCCGGTTACCTGCCAGCGTGCAGGTGTGTCTGAAGGCACGCACGCACGATGCTGAGAGCTCGGTCAGCAGCGAGATGAGTGTGTTCAGGAGGTAGTTGTCGAAGATCACGCTATACTGGCACTGAGAGACAAGCACCTGGACAAATTCACAGAAGTTCACGCGGAACCTCTTCCAGTACAGACCAGACATAACGAGAGGGTACTCGCCACTGTCCTGGGAAAGACCACATGGAAAGAATCGGCATTTAGGATACGTCTGTGCACTTGGGCACAAATCACAGACATCGTTGAAATAACACCAGGGCCTAAGATTGGGGCCAGTTTCATACTAACCAAGTCCATAGGCCATGTGACAGTGAGGATCCATGGGAACGCCAAGAATTTCTTGTATTGTAAACCTGAGCTCTGCAATGTGTAATACAAAGGGCTGTCGCACTTCACAATGTACAAAGGAACATAACGCAACGTGGTACGAGGGTTCCTGGGAAATCAGACGATACCTGATCCAGATCCTCCACCATCCTGCTCATGACATCACTGTCTTCCTGGCTCTGGAACATCTCAGCAGTCACCACCCCTAGAGCAAGTAGCAATTCAGCAGTCACCCAATAAGCAAGATGTTTAGCAAATTCATATCTTAAAAAAAAAGGATTACTGAAAGTCAACATTAACAAAATAATTCTCGTCAAATATATTTAAATGGTTTGCCTTTGCATCCCGAACACTGGATGAAGAAGCTGATGAGATCAAGCAGAGCGGGTTCTCTGTCCGTTATGTAAGCCTCAATCCAGTCGTCCACCACGGCCTTGTGAGGGTGTTCAGAACACAAATAAACCCTCCAGTCAACCTCCCAGCCATCAACCATCATCAACATCCCTCACAACAGAAATCACATAATTCACAGCCAATGGTGATTCCAACGGTGCAGTCAAAAGGCAAGAGATGTTGTCTGAACTGGATCACATGAGATTTTTATGGGAATTGGATCACAGGTGCATACCTGCATGGCACTCCTCCCCATGGCGACCACCTCAAACAAGGTGACAGCCTCCACATCTCCATCTCTGGCTTGGTCTCCCTCTGGTCTGGGTCTGGCCGTCTTCCTCTGAGCATTCTCACAACCACCTCTGGCTTTTCTCTTCCCTCTCTAGATGTTTAAAACGCTCACAGTGTAAACCAATCACAGCACACCGCTGTTACACATGAGGTATCGTTACTACACTATCTATAAAAACTTGCCAATTTTAATGGAAATGCTTAGTATTAAAAGAGATGAAGGATTGTGTGGTTTACTTTACATTTAAATTTTTAGATGTGACGCGCGTCATATTCAAGCTTGTTGAGTAAAAATATAATTCTCCACAAGGGGGCGCTATTAATATTGAAATTGCGTTGGTGCTTCACGTAAATGTGCCCTGCTACAGTAGTTTTCTCATGACATGGAGGAAATCCCAGTTGGAAATAAACGTTACAGATAGTGGAGCATAACCTCTTACCACATTCTTCTGTCTGTTTTCATTTCTCACACCGGAGGTATGATTCACGGATGAGCAAGAAGAAACGTCTACAGAAGAGTTCTCTCTTCAAAAATTGAGAATACAATGTTGTTGATTACTGTTATTCATTTTGGTTTGGATGATCAACGCAGAGGTAACTGTGTCACTCGTAGGCTGTAACAAAGACTCTTACTTTTGCACTGATCTGGAGAGTAATGTTGGTTCCGCTATCATCTCTTCTCACATCATTTTGTGGCACTGGGTTGTGGTTTTGACGTTTAAATTGCTGCAAAAAATGTACTAGGCAGTCAAGACATGTTTTTTCACCAATACTACGGTTGCAGACTCCTAGTTTATCTTGTGCTACAACTGTGGACTATATAATAACAATTCTGAGTTATATTATAACTTGTCGCATTGTTTCGCGGCCATCTACACGCCGTTACATACACATTATGGCCAGAGGAATGTGGACCATGAGTATTAGCCATCAGTCCGTATAATACTTTATGGGCGTGTCTGGTATCCCATGCCTTGGTCACTAACGTGATCTTAGGTTTGTATGCAACTGAAAGTCCGTCTCATGAAGCTCCATAGAGCTTCTGAGCTCTACATATGTGTGCGGTGGGGTGTGGCTGAACACAGTGACATGAGGAGAGCCCACATTCTTCTAGTCACCTAGTGTAGATTATGAAACTGGACTATAAAGTACCGACTGATGCTTGCACAGAGAAGTACGCCCTGGCCTTGGGATCTGTTAAACCAGCGCAGTGCAAAGCCACACTGGGAATATTCTGGATGTTGTAGTGGGTAGGCTAGTGTTAGTAAACACACAGACACCCCTCAGACACAAAGGAAATAAAACCGGTAAATCAAAATAAACGAAACCTCCCACCGTGGATCATTGGTTAGACAAATGTCCGCAAAATGAAACCTAGAACCTGATTGGACACCGTTGGCATCACTCAGGATTGAACTCTTCCTCGTATTCGCAGGTTTAATGGTCATTGTTAAAACAACGCCCGACGCGGTGTTAGATCCTAACTCTGTACATATTCGCCAGAAAGAGGTGTGTTGCTAACGGAGTAAGATACTCTCGGACACCGTTAGTCTGCAGTTTAATGCTGAAGATGATTGAATTATAGAATAACCTGCAGCTGCTGGCAGACATTACGATTTTTCGTTTCCAGTCGCTAAGTAAATTTTTTTTAATGGTCTATTCAGTCAGCACACGAACCGAGATGCAGCATAGTGGTATTCTTACCAGTGGAAGATGACACTGGGTTTTGGAAATGCATGTTAAATAATGAGAGTAGGTTAGCGGCGACTGTAGTGCGCCATCCGGCGGTCCCCTCGCGATTGAACGAAGCCCTTACGTGATTACGTCACTCCGTGAACCCGTACGTACGTGATTACGTCACTCCGTGAACCCGCTCAACGTGACGGCGTTTCTCCAAGATGGTGTCTATTGGGATTACATCACGCTCTTAAATTATTTTCTAAACATATAAAATGTATAATTTTATGATAAGTAATTCATGATCATTTAATCAAAGATCAAGGTAGCAGCAGATAAGAGTTCAAATTAGATAAGAGATTAAAGTACAAACCTTTAATTGTATTCCAAGTGAGTACACTGAATTGTTTTAGCACCATGAGTTATATAGCAATATTACAATAGTAGTAAACATGAATCATGCTTGTAACGGCTCGTTCTTATACAGTCTACGTAATTGCTTTTCTGTTTCTACTTTATTTATTTTATGATTGATTGCCCTTTGCAGAGCCTGGTCCAGTAAACATTCGATCTGGTCCAGAGCAGTTAATTAGTAACTTGCAATGATACCAGTAATGTTTGCTAATTCAACTATAGTGGTCTTTGTGTTCTGCTTGGTCATCAGGTGAACACATTACCACTTGGCCATTACAGTCTGTCAACTGCAACCACTTATCAGTACATGTGAATGGAATTCCATCAAATCCACAGACCAGATTTGTCAGGACAACATGGAGACGAAGGCTGTTACTGGGCTGAGATCTTCAGGCAGATCTCCTACGAGTGAAGACACTGTTGATATAATGTTGTGTGTTAACTGTGATACCCTGTAAAAGTAAAAAAAAGAATTACCTGTAAAGAACTGCAGCTTATTGAAGTAGTTATGCATATCAGTAATCATATCATCAATTGCAAATGTTTCTTTTGACACAAATAGACTATTTGTGGTACATCATGGCAAATATATTAACACCCTCACCAGCTGAGATACTGGTCCGGTAATTGGGGTTCTTGCTTGGACCCTTCCTCTGAAACTAAAGACATCTTCATCTGCTTAAAGTTCGCCTCAATGTCCGTCTTTATGCTGGACAGTGGCCGTATGTCTTTGAGAGAGTTGAGCACATGCTGTAACAAAAAAATGTGATGTGCAAAAGAGTCTCATGCAGACCAGCAAAATTAATACATCCTGATATTACTGGAAACTTGGCTCTGTGCATGTGGCAGGAAAATATGAACAAAGTGATAACAAAGCTTGGTTACAGCACTGTATTAATGACAAAACTGTCAAAGGAAATTCAAGAAGTAATGTGATAAAAACAAAACGTGTGGGAAAGGGTCCTAAGACCCTCGAGTGTGCAGCTGAACTCACGTATATAACAGCGAGCTGGTGGGGGAGGTACTTGTGCTTTGCTACGTCCCTCCCATCATCCTCCATCTGCTGGCTCAGGACCAGCAGCTGGTTCAGCCTCCCGAGGTGAGGAAAGTACCCTGTAGCCATGACTGCAGTAGGTCAGCAAGCCTCAGGACACAACACCAGTCTAAGTGTCTTTGTCTTTTGACAGCCTCCTCACCGTCCATCGCCGGCGTCTCCAGCATGTCCACGGGGCTGCTGTGGATAATGTAAACTTCTACTCGAGGGAACAAGGCAGACAGTCCGGCAATGTCCAGATAGTCCTGATGGAAAAGTGGGATTTAGTGCAAATTGTTCCCCTTTTATTCCAAAGTACAGTGTTTACTTGTTTGGCTGTTATTACAGGGGTTTGTGCTATTAAATCAGCTACCTCCAGGATGGGTGCCGGCTCAGGCAGGTGTTCAAGGTATTTGTTCATCTGGTCTATAATGTCAGCACCTGTGTACAAACAAGAATACAGTACATTTGCAGTTTATATATTTCAGCTGCTGTGCCGATATTTCAGCATTTTTATTGTGTGAAGCTTGCCTTGTTTTTGAAAATATTCTGATTCTTCAGGACTCCTGTCCTGCCCCTGAAACTTAACACAGGGAGGTTAGAGTGCTGCAGACGAGCCGCTATTGTCTGACTCGAACCCGCCCAGCTAGCACGTTTACCTGGTACACCTGGGCCCTGATGAGGAGGTCCAGCTGACCACACAGACACAGCATCTCCAGTGCCACCTGCTCAGGGCTCAGGTGGATCGGCACCAGGGGCTTTTTCACGTACACATCCACTGCACAAAAAACGTGAGCAGCGTCATGGAGGCCTACAGACGTCACTTGAACTTCAAGTGAGGGATGTCGTCGAATCTTTTCTATTAGCTACATAATCAGTCACCCCCCATAAGAAATCAGGTCAAACGGAGCTGAGAGAGAAACACGTACCTTTGAAACTCGCACTGTAACCACACGGCTGGCAAAGCGGTTCCGTTAGACTGACAGCTGCCATCCTGGAGCGACAGAAGCGCGCTGTGGCGGTTTTGTTCCGTTTACTCTCTCATCTCTCCAAAACAAAAAACCTCCTCCGCGGCTTTTATCTGTCCAGAGGGTTTCTGGCTCACTACGCTACGCGAATCTTTTCCCAGTATTAACCTATTTTTTAAAATCAGTGGCCCACTTTTACTATGATTTTATGTAAGCTTCATCCAATCTGGAGATTCACGAATTTCGACGCCCCGCCGATCTGTACGACGTGGTCGCCTAAAATCGGACAGTTTTGTGTTTTCCGTCGCATCTAATAGAGGTTTGATCGTCTAAGGTTGAACACACCCTTTACAAACGAGAAGGACACCAACGTGATTCAAACATGATTACACGCAGGTTCATCTGCAAAGCGCTTAATGGGAAATGTATAATGGTTAATTCATACATTCAATTCATACAATTCATTTTCATATTGGAATGTTACGTTATGATTTTAGAAGATAACAATACATACAATATTGCAACCCACACGTTTGTTAAACAATGCACAGACTATTGGACACAATAATCAGACGTGAGCTATATATTAATTAGGGTAAAGTTAATATAGCATATGAAATAATATACTGTTTACATGGGAACTGCTGAAAAAAACATACATAACGTTTGCAAATGTTTATTAGACAATAGTAAAGACGGAAGGACGTAGATACAATATATCGATCATTGTAAACGATAACAGGCCCATCAAATTATTATAAATATATAAATGAACCTTAAGTGGCCGTTTTACAGCGCAGTCTATCGTCTCAACTAGCTAATGTGCTGCAGATGCCCTACACAGTAAAATGACTGGAGTTAAAATGCCAGAGTAAATAAATATGTGCTCTACTGCAGAACAAGACATTGAGGTGTGGTATAAAGACACTTAAACGGTTTACAAAATAAACAAAGGTAAAAGGTTTTAATACTGCTGTCGAGAGTTTTGATAGAGTTTTGCTGTTGAGCGCGTTCACGTTTGAGCGTCTGGTATTAGACGTCAACCAACGCAGCTATTAACTGTCAATCACCTTATCGCCACTCCCCTTTAAGTAACACATAATAACTTCTATACAATCTGTTTATCGTAGAGAAAAACACTGGGAGAGATATTAACACAATGGGGTGTTATAGAATTGACAAAATATAATAGCTCAAAAAACGTATTTTACGTGTAATAAAAATTTAAAGTTTCTCGTCCGGCCCGTTCACTTACATGGGAATAGGCGGGGTTAAAAGTTGTACTGCAGCCAGCCACTAGAAGGCAGCTGACACACGGAGGCTTCACTTTTCACTCGTGTCGTCCAGTCCACTATGGAGTGATTTTTGTTTCAATAGTTCCACAAAAGCAAAAGTAAATCCAAGAGCAGAAAGTATATGTTATGAATGCAAAACAGAAAAAAATATATCAAAAGTATATATTTTTAATATAATTGGTTATTTGAAACTTATTTTCGTTTGCATTTTGACAAGTTTTTGGTTCCATTGTTTTTGTTTTTTTGGATTTTCCCAGTAAGGTCTTTTGCTTGTGGAATCTCTCTTTGCTTCTGCTTCGTTTTTTGCTTCTGACTTTTGGAACACATTTCACGTGTGGAAGGGTCTTAAGCCCCTTCTAACGTGTTTGATATTTTCTGAAATCTCATCGTGTGCGCTCGGCTGAGCAATTTGGCTCAGCAACTTTTCGTCACCAGCCAATTGGAAGCTCGCTTGGCGTCACATGACACTTCGGCGTTTACGCCGTTAACGGCCATCACTAATCAAAAGTAAAGAAAGAAGTTGATCAGATAATAAATCATATATAAGATGAGACAACAACCATGAGATATAAGATAGTTAACATGGCTTATTACATCGAATTTGGCGATAGAATAAAAAAATAATAATTTAATCAATTCGGTGTAGGGTTGCCACCTGTCCCGGTTTTCCTTCTTTTTAATATTAGGTCCCGGCAAAAAAAATTCATTTAATGTCCTGGTTTTCACTAGGTTAGTTCAAACGACTATTTAGACTGTTTCTGCACACTTTAAATCTGTCTTTTTTTTCTCGCTGTGTCCATTTGACACCCCCGGTAACATTTTATGCCACCCCCCGTCAACAATTTACACTCGCCACCCACCACCCCCCACTCTGTGTCAGTATGACAGTGTCCTTGTTTTTTGTCAGACAGGTGGCAACCCTAATTCGGTGTCGTCAGTATATGGTGTCTCAACCAAATAAAAATGCTGCTATGTGTTTCATAAAGACATGTTTCACGACACCGAATTGATTAAATGATTATTTTCTTGTTCTATCGCCAAATTCGATGTAATAAGCCATGTTAACTATCTTATATCTCATGGTTGTTATTATTTGTTCAACTTATTTCTTTTTTTTTGATTAGTGATGGCCGTTAACGGCGTAAACGCCGAGGTGTCATGTGACACCAAGCGAGCTTCCAATTGGCTGGTGACGAAAAGTTGCTGAGCCAAATTGCTCAGCCGAGCGCACACGGAGAGATTTCGGGCACGCGTGCCAGAAAATATCAAACACGTTAGATAAATGTCTCACAGGCACAAGAGGCAGAGAATTTTGTCTCAAGCGTCCGCACACGGCGAGCAACTAGCTGAGCGCCCGTTTGCTCAGCTAGTTGCTCGCTGTGTGCGGGGGGCTTTAGATGAAGGCGTTCCTCTGCAATCTCCATTGGTCACTGATTCCGGACTGACACAGAGCTCTGAGACCGCCTCTGGGACCAAGCCACGCCCACCCCACCAGCTTCCCAGCGTTTTCAAACATGGTGGAACACGGGGGTTCTGTTTCACAGTAGCATGTAAACTGAGTTTTACCATTAAGGTTTATACAAAGGTTTTAGTTAATTGCTAAATGGTCTGTAGATATTGCAAATGTACATAATAACTGAATGTTAATGAAACATTAGCTAAATCCAGGCGGCTTCCTTTTTTGCATGCCAGGTGGATGAAACAACTGATATAGCTTGCCATGCTCAACTCTCTGTCATTGTTGGCTATGTGGATAGGACAGGTAAAATTCAGGAGTGCTTTGTTGGATTTTTTTATGTTTCTGGGGGAAGAGATGCTCAGTCTGTTTTTGAAGTCTTGAATGAGAACATACAGGGCTACAATTTCAGGGGAAAACTTGTGGCGCAAACCTATGATGGGACTGCTGTCATGGCTTCAGCTCTCAATGGTTTGCAGGCCAAAGTTAAAGCAATAACCCCCAGTGCAATGTTTGTGCATTGCTATGCACACAGACTGAATTTGGTTCTGTCTCAGGGGGCTAAATGCTTATCTGAGTACAGAATATTTTTTGCATCACTCTCTGGGTTTGCCACATTTTTCTCAAAATCCACAAAGATGATGTCTTTTCTTGAGTCTGCAGGCTGCTCAAAGTTGCCCAGAAATGCTCCTACTCGATGGAATTTCACATCACGTATAGTGAGCACTGTGGCAAACAATTATGATGCCCTCCTGCAAACTTTTGAGATGATCATTGCCGATAAGTCCATGGATGATGACAGATTAGACTGTGCCAAAGGCCTTCTGATGAAACTGGAAGATTTTGAGTGTGTGTTCATGTTGTACACATATGAACAAATCTTCTCTGAGACTGATGTGGTGTTTGTCCAGCAGAGAGCTATGGATGTTCTGTACTGCAAGAAAGGAATTGAGTCTTTTCTTGCTTTTGTCAAAAAGAAGAGGTCAGAGGGCTGTTTATGCCAAAGCAGCAGATCTCACATCAGACCCACAAATTAATCCCATGGGAAAACACAGTCTGTCACAGCTACAGGATCCCAAGGAGTGCTACAGAAATCTGTACGGCCATCCTAGACAATCTCACAGAGCAGCTACCTCGCCGTTTTGCAAATTTGGAAAGTCTGCGCTTCTTGGAATTGATCAATCCAGGGAAATTTGATGAGATGAGACAAGTGTTTCCAGAGGAGGCATTTCAGAGTGTCCTGAAAAGTTTTGGCCAGTTCTTTGATTCAGGGAGACTGAGGTCTGAACTTCAAGTCCTATACTCAAACCAGGACTTGCAGGGCAACAGGGGAAAGCTATGTGATTTCTTGCTGTTTCTGAAAGACATGGAGTTGGACAGTGCAATGCCTCAGGTGTACAAACTATTGTCACCCGCAACACCATGGGCCAGGGCCGTTTAAGCAGCCTCGCTCTGCTGGCCATTGAAAGGACACCTTGTTGGTACGACAGGGTCACAGATCATTTTCTTTTTTCTTTTTTATTACTTTAGAACCAATGTGTCATTTTTTTCTACACATTTACCGTGTCGGAAGTACTTTAACACATTATGTGTCAATCCTGTATACTTGTGGTATAGTTGATATTTGGAGTTATCGTGAGAACGGCAGGACGAGATGAACGATAATGGTGGTCAGAAGTTACATGCACATGTGTTAATAAAATAAGCATAAAACAGGGACTAAAGACTGTTTATTTTGAACAACACGACAATACTTTTAACACACACGTGTAATATATAGACATAATTTGCCTACACATTTGTGTGTTAAGCTTAAAGAAAGTATATTTATATCAGAAAAATAATTAATTAATTTTGCTTGAGTTTTTAGTATAAAATGTAAGTATCTGTGGATAAAAATGTAGATTATTTCCCCTCGAACAGAAAAACATCCAAAAAATTTAAACGAATACTTGAACCAATCACGTCTCTCCAGTCCAGTTTTATTAAATTGTCAACCGTTGCCTCGCTCTTTTTCGACATTGGTGGCCAAGATATAACAGGGTTCTGATCTAGGTAAGTATTTAAAAATGTATGAACCTTTTGGGAGTAAAAAACATAATATTGCTAACAAGCGATGCCGGTAGAAAATAAATTAATTAACAAATTGAATAAAAATAAATTAAGTACTACCGTTCAAGACAAGTAGTTAGCTAGCAGCCAAAGTTGTATATTAACAGGACATTCATTTAACAATAGCTAACGCTAGCTAGCTATGTTATCTGATAAGTTAGCGCTTGAGCACAGAGATAAATAGTATATTCAAAAACAGGCTTGCTTTTAAATTAGGTTTACTATTATTTCTTGCCGTAAGTTAGCTAGGCTAGCTAGCTAAATTAGCTAGAGCTGGGTTATGTAACTAGCTGCACTGCATAATTCAGTCATGAAATGGCGCCAAAATATGTTGACCTTGTTTAGGGACTTCGGACATTTTTTTCTAAATTATTTAGTCACATTTAAAATAGTTTTTATTAGCTGCAGCACAATATAACTAAAAAAAAGATGCCTCAATTGTCAAATTTGATCAAGCCAGTCCAAAGATATTCACATTTAAATCGGCCCTATTGTTTTAATGCCATAAATCTAAATCTTGGGATCAAGAAATGTGCGCTAGTTTTAGCATGTGGCCATAGTTGCCAGGTTCCAGCTGCGGGTAAAAATTCTGGGGTAGCGGGATGCGGTTTTTTGGGCTACTTTTGAGTTGGGCCACCGCGGGAGTTACAAGTCAACACAAAGAATCGATCGCGATATAATACTTAATTTGTCTCCATTTTAAACACTCGCCACCCCCCTCCCCTGTCAATAACTTTGGTCTTTGGGCCTGTTTAGGCGGCTAAAGGGCGGATTTTACATTGACTTTGTGCGGGATATTTTTATAGGACCTGGTAACCCTGGCTAGTTTTAGCATGTGGCTAATCCGTGCCCGACTATCATGGTTCATCGGACCAACACGTTGTCTTGGGAGCCTTAAAAACTACCATAAACTGTACAGACTGGGATAAAACTTAAGGAAACAATAAACAAGAATATAATGTAACGGTCCACGTATCTATTAATATCTTTTGAACAGTCCAACAATGTTTTTGAACGGTCCAAGCGCGAAGTTAAAATTCAAGCAGGCTCAAAAAGAAACAGGAGCGCGAAATGCGAATTCTTCTAACGGAATGAGAGAAAGCGAACATTCAGTTATGTCATATTACCAAAACTCTGGGAAGAACCTCCTACAAACCGATGAAAACAGCGATTTTTTTACCGCGCGCTTGCGATGACTGATTTCGCTTAGACAGCGCGACCGGAGAAAAATGGCCGCGGCTCAATCATTATCATGCGGAAATATCCAAGTCCCTACCTTGGTTGATAGCATTACCTCAGCAGCTCTCCCCCATAACATCCCAATATCCTTTACAGTGAATATGCTGCTAAATTAAAAATAAAACTCATTTTGAAAAACAATGAATTGTAAGATGTTTTTCTTAATCTAAAGAGAGATAACATTACAAAAAAATTAAACGAAGACAATTTTTCCATCGGGTCATGAACATGAAGAACTGAAGTCTTTCTTGGAAAAGAAAGCACCATAGACACTTGATGAAATTAAAACAAAAGGCATCGTGACAGAAAAATCAAGGCGAAAGCTCATTAAAGTATGCATCTCTGACCTGGTGGAAAAGCATGGCTTGTAAGTAAATAAGTTGTAGCTTGGTTAGTTTTGAATGCTATAATAAGATATGGCTTGAGACATCCTGTATCTAATCTAAATCTAATTTCCTATGTTCTAATTTTTGTCTTTAGTTATCCATCAACTACTGAAAAAGTAGCTCTAGCAAAGAGCATCACTGCTGTCCTTCCATCTATGAGAGTCCAAGTAGATGGAAAGGGGCAATGATTTGTAAGTATATGCTTTGGTTCTCAGTTGTAAGATGTGCAGAGTTGACGTTCATATTTTTAATATGCATTTTGCCTTTTATGTGGAACGTACTCTTGCACATGCAGCTGGCTTTCTTTATGTGATTGTCTTATCTAATTACATGTTTCTGCTTTAAATCAGTTACTAGTAAAATTGGTCTTCAAGTTTCAGTTTCTTAAATATTTACTTAATTATATTGAATAACTATTTTAAATGCTTAAAGAAAGTAGCTTCAATACTACCTCTAGTAGTGTCAGTAGCAGCAAATATTAATTTATCATCTAAAATATTTCTCAGTTAATATCCTTGTGTTTTTGCCAGGAGCATTTTTATGATCTAACATCTCATTCTGGGTTTTTGGAAATGAGATTTCGCAATATTCGCCGAAAGCTAGAGGACGGTCAGCGACATTATAAAGCATACAAGCGACGCAGTGAAGACAGACCTAATTCAGACCAGGATGAGGATGGAAGACTGAGTGGATCAACCTGATGAAAAGGCTCCGGCCATCTGCAGACAGCGTTTCATCAGTCAAAGCAGCAATGCAGAAAACATTCACCTGGCGCAGATTGTGGATAGCCAATCATTCCCCTACCCTGTCTGAACTGTTCTAGGAATACCCACGATTCTTGGATATGCCAACTCTGGTAGGTAACATTTTGAAGTACAATGAAGTATTGTCATATTTGTCTCCTTGCTTTTAAATGCTCATTCACTCAAGTTCATTACCAGTTTATGGCTTGATGTAATGTGAAGAACAAGTCTATCATTGACATACGATAATAGCGTTCTTAAATTGATAACATTACGGGGGTTATTATATTACACAACACAGCTAAACACCAAGAACTCAGTTGGCCACCTGTATGTTATAGACTGAAACATTTTCCTAAAATATGTTAACATCAAATAAGAGTGACACGACCACCAATTAAAGATATTGGGACTTATTATTATTAAGTCTCACAGTATTTTGAACCAGTATTTAATTAATTTTGGTATACTCCTGTGATTCAACAAAGAAGTGTCAAACTCTGGTCCTGGTAGACTACAGTCCTCGGAATGAGTGTTTTCTTTAGCACATCAAATGAAACAAAGTCCATTGTAGTTGTTCAAGGAATATTAAGTGTGACACTTTGTAATACTAAAAAATGAGATTTGGTTTTCTTTGCATCTTAGGCTGGAAGCAGAATTGCTACCCTCTGATGATTCTTTATCACAGACCCATCAGCCACAGCTAATCGGTATTGGTAACCTGAAGGCTGCTTCACGGCAATACGTGATTGTTGGAAAGAATGACCAAATTACCATTCCCCTTGAAGAAGGACTGACATGTGCTGTAGACAAGCTGTTCAAGCTCTACTTGGTGTGCAACCTGGCCTATCCACCTCAACTTAGCTCTGTGTTCTCCTTCTTTGAACACATCTATGACGTTCCCATCTCAACCAGCAGGAAAGCCAAGGTACTGAACCTCATTTCTAAGCTCAGATGTGTACATTAAGTCACAGCATAATGTACACATGCCCCGAATGTCGACAGTCACAATTCACACACAATGTAAAGAAGCTAATTTGGCATCTTCATGAAATACATGCGTTGTCAGAGGGACTGGACTTCACTCTCAATTGTAGCCAAGATGGTTGTCCAAGGATGTACCACAGTATCAAATCCTTTACTAAGCATCTTTACAGAGACCACCAGTCAACAGTGAACAGTCAGTATGTTCAGACATGCCATTTGAGATCTTCACAGTTATCCGAGTCTGACACACCAGCTAATGTGGAAACAGCTATACTTTCTGTAGCGCTCAAAACTACTTCTGTAAGTGACTGTGCAGCCTCATTTGTTGCAAAAATGTATTCTGGATCTAATGTGACACTAATGGATGTAGCAAGTAATGTGACTTGTGTTAAAGAGGTGTTAGAGAACTGTAGATAGTTTGCAAAATTCAGTAACCTCACTGCTAACTAGTATAGGGGTACCCAATGGGAATGAACTGGTTCAGTCATTAATGAATAAGTTTGAAAGTGCAAATAAGTTTGGTGAAATAGATGCACCCTTTAAAATGAATAAGTACTTTGAAAGATTTCAGCTTGTTAAGCCAAAAGAAATATTTCTTGGCCACAGGGCAGACACCTTACGGAAACGATGACAACTGAAGCAAGTTTTGGCACCTGACACCTGTCAGTATGTTCCAATTGTTGACACAATCAGGTTTTTATTCACCAATTACCAAATGAAACGCTTCTACTTAAGAAGTGCAAAACAAAACGACAACATAATGCATAACTTTTGAGATGGGTCTCTGTTTTCATCGCATCCATTGTTTAGAGTATGCCCTGAAGCCCTTCAAATAGTTATATTATGATGATGTAGAGACAACCAATCCTTTGCGCTCCAAAGCAAAAACTCATAAAATGGGTGCTGTTTATTTCACCATAAGGAATTTACCACCAGAATATAATTCATCACAAGCACATATTCACTTGTGTCTGTTGTTTAACTCAATTGACAGAGAGATTAGAACATTAGAAGTCAACTTTAGAAGCTAGGACAGTTGTCCACATCGTGATAAAGTTAGCTATATACCAAGGAGATGCATGCTGTTCTGCATAGGCCTGAATCCTCTCAGACAGATCATCTCTAAAGAGTGGGTGTGGTATTCAGGAGTTGGACTGCTGTCAGCCACCTGCTGTTCATTGATGAAATCGAGCTGTATGCTAAAATGGAAAGAAACATTGATTCTGAGCCTCTTGTCAAGAATCTACAGTTAGTGAATAGATAGAAATGTAAAGTTGTAATATATATATATATATATATATATATATATATATATATATATTTATATATATATATATATATATATATATATATATATATATATATATATATATATATATATATATATATATATTCATATACAAACCTATGATAAAAACTAGATCATTGATTATAAACTATCGAGCTAAATAATTAATTGATTAAATAAATTAGAAAATGATTACACAAACTGATATTGTTATAATGATAAAAAAAAATTCCGCAATGAAAGGACATGGTAGATTTCATCTTGTTTGCCGAGTTCTTTAAACATAATTATCTGGCAATACCCATTCCGCCCTGTAGATGGCAGCATTGTCATTGAATCACAATTTCAGTCAGTATTATACTTCCAAACTCGTCCATTCATTCAAGGGCGTTGGAAATGATGGATTAGAACCGATATGAAATTGACCACTCTCCAGGGCTCTGACGTTTTGATTTCGGTGCAGAGAGAGATTTTGTGGGCAAAGGCAGGGGTGGTGTTGGTGGGGGTGTTGGAGCACAGGGGTGGTGGTAGATTGTATATGTGTGTGCACCACCCGGGGTAGGGAGGGGGTAGCTCAAGCATTGTAACTCTGACAGAGCTCCTCAAAGGGTGATTGTTTTCATTTGACCAGTTACAAAAGAAGAGAAATGTACAATTTTTTCACAACTTTACTGTCATGGTTTAAAGAACATGGGTTCTAACTACAGGAGATAAGTAGGTAGATTAGTAAGTAAGCTAGGAAATTACCATATTTTTGGGTAAGGAAGTGCAGTACTGTTATTATTGAATTGTTGGATAGGAAATTATCAATCCAATTTGACAACTAGTGTGCATATTGCCATCTACCACAAACGTGTGACCAACAGGTCTGTGTATTGAATGAGTTTGTCACATGGTCCAGTAGATTAATGAACAAGGAGCAGTCTATTTGTCATTTTTTAAATTTTAATTTAAATTGGTGATCTTCCTCGCTTCAACTTCTCTTCAGTACCTAGCGTGTTCGTTGATGCAGAAGGAAATAATTAGAAACAACAGACCAATCTACTGCAAACAAAAAGCTTTATTTGCACCAAGATATCTTAGGAGACCCCACACATACAATGCATGTATATGCTCCCCATCCTAAGAGGCAGAGATCAGAAAATAACTGCTGCACTCCAAGCTAATATGCTGTTTCTTCTCCCATCTATCTGCCCTTTCAGTGATCTTCACTTCCATAGATGGAGTTTCATATCAAGTTGATCATATCAATATCAAGTTTACTACTAAGCAAAATATATTGTTGCCAAGTTTGCTGCTAAGCAAAGATGATTTTCATAACACATCCCACAGATCCTTGAGAAAGCTGAGGCAAGTCCACTAAACACAGACTTCCTCCTGGGCTTAGGGGTGGTCTCGTTGGAGGTAGATATTGCCTCAACACTGGGAGATTGGATATCTGTAAAAGATGAAAGTTGTACTGAAAAATAGCATAAGAAATGATGTTTAAAGGCCATAGGACTGTGAAAGAGATTTTGGTGTAATCAAGACACTCAAGCTCAATGTCCACTGTCTGTGCGTCACTATGCAGAGCAGATCTTAAGGATGAGGATGCTAATGTGACTTCGGTGGCACTCCACGAAGTCTCAAACATTCCTCAGACGAGCTCCTGTGTAAGGCACGACGTGGCACAAACTCAGTCCTTTCACGACCGCGTCTTCACTTTCTGAACTCCTTAAGCTTCAGGGAGTCGTCAATCGGGAATAATGTTTTCCCTCTGACTTGGTAGCAAATGATGAGATTGGTTTGGTGGGAAGTTTTGGAACACTGTCCCTCTCTTCATCTTCACCATTCACCTTATCAAATGCCAAACCTGATTTGATAAATTATAGAAAATTATACTGAGAGCAATGAATAACTGTAACACATCAAATCAAATATATTTATATAGCGCTTTTCACAACACATGTCTCAAAGCGCTTTACAGGATTTACAAGGTTAACAATACTATGGGTCCAAATCCCTAATGAGCAAGCCAAAGGCAACAGTGGCAAGGAAAAACTACCTAGATGGTGGGGAATAGGAAGAAACCTTGGGAGGACCAAGACTCAAAAGGGAACCCATCCTCCATTGGGTGGCCCGTTAACACACAAATTACACAAAAACAAATTATACAGACGAATACACAAGTCACAAACAAATCACACAATCAAGCTAAGTATAAGGTAACTAGAATGAAAGTTCTGGGTGTTGATATTGTCAATATAAATGTCTTGTGATGAACGCCAGGTTTTCATTCCGTGTCGGAGTGATGATACTGGTATTGTAGGCTCCGACTGCAGTGTTACTCCCCAGGTGAACCTCGGAGAAGAAAGATATGTGATGTGGTAAATATGTAACAGATTATTCAAAGGCCAAACTAAACAGATTAGTCTTTAGTCGAGTTTTAAACATTGAGACTTGTGTCTGAGTCCCGAATAAAGGCAGGAAGATTATTCCACAGTTGTGGAGCTTTAAAAGAAAAGGCTCTTCCACCTGCTGTGATCTTTTTGGTCCTAGGAACAGTTAATAACCCTGCATCCTGCGAACGAAGTGAACGTGCTGGGTTGTAATGATCAATAAAAAGAAATTTTGATCCCACAATTCTCAATAATTATCGACCTATATCTAACCTTTCCTTTCTTAGCAAAATCATTGAAAAAGTTGTGTCAATCCAGTTGAATGATTATGTAAAAGTAAATCAAATAAATGACACTTTTCAATCTGGTTTCAGAGCTGAGTTGATCATGAAATTCTTCTTGATCGACTACAGAGTTGGGTAGGCCTTAGTGGCTTAGTCTTAGACTGGTTTAGATCGTACCTAACTGGGCGTGATTACTATGTAGCATTAGGTACCTCTTCCTCCACACGTCAAAAAATAACTTGTGGCGTCCCCCAAGGATCAATTCTTGGGCCGTTACTATTCAACCTATATATGCTTCCGTTACCACATATCATTAATAAACATGGTATTAGTTATCATCAATATGCAGATGACACTCAACTTTACATTTCTCTAGAACCTAAGGCCCTAAAATCAATTTGCTCACTGTTTGACTGCATAGATGATATACAGACATGGATGTCTGACAATTTTCTGCAATTAAATAAACAGAAGACAGAGGTTCTTGTTCTTGGCAGTGATTCACAAAGGAATGATGTCCAGACCTATTTAAATCAAACGAATCTGAATGCCAGACAATGTGTTAAGAACCTGGGCGTCACCTTTGATAATGAGGTCAGCTTCAAATCACACATCATGACTAAATGCAAGACAGCTTATTTTCACCTTCGAAACATTGCTAAGGTTCGAAATATGCTCACTCCTGCTGACAGTGAAAAACTTGTCCATGCATTTATCACATCAAGGCTAGATTATTGTAACGCTGTTCTATCTGCTCTTCCAAAGAGCAGTATTTCGCACCTACAGAGAGTTCAGAATGCGGCTGCAAGGGTTCTGACCCGCAGGAGAAAGGGAGATCATATTACACCTGCACTCCACTCACTGCACTGGTTACCTGTCAGCTTTAGGATAGATTTTAAGGTTCTACTCATGGTTTTTAAATGTCTTCATGGTCTTGCCCCTCTTTACCTCAGTGAAATGATGGTTAGATATGTTCCAGTCAGGTCTCTCAGGTCTTCAAACAGTAATCTACTGGTGATTCCTAGATGCCGATTAAAGATTGGCGAGGGTGCTTTTAGCCACTATGGCCCAGAGCTCTGGAATTCTCTTCCTGAAGAGCTCAGAGGCATTTCATCCCTGAATAGTTTCAAGAACAGTCTCAAAACATTCCTGTTTTAGATCTGCTTTTAGTTAAGAAACTCTAGTCTATTATTTTATAATTTGTCACTTTATTTAATTATTTCTTTTTCTTTAATTTTAATATTTTATTTTTATCTTCTTATATTTACTTCCTCTTTAGATCTTAATTAGTTTTATTTACTTTACTTTTTTATTATATTGTTTACTTTACTTTTTTACATTTTGTTATTTTACTTTAATTTCTTCTAACATTTTCTTTTTGTCTTCTCCTTTTTATGCTTCATTTATTTATACTGTAAAACACTTTGAGTTGCATGTATGTATGAAAGGTGCTATACAAATAAAGATTGTTAATAAAAGTATTTTATAGTTAATACTAGTGTTGTCAAAAAGAATCGATGTATCGATACTGAACATTCTGAAACGGTACAATACTCGTTTCTACAAGTATCTAATTTTTTTTTTACATAAAATGCGCTTTCGTTTGACCCACCCAAGCTGCCGTAATGCACAGAACAGTTTGTAATGCTAAAATGGCAGCTAAAGCAAACAGTGTGTTTGCAGGCTGTCTTAACCCATAAGATCCCAGACCCAGATCACCTTAATGGAAAATTATGTGGTATTGAAAACAGACTGAATGGATCTCAAAGAACACATTTCTGAATTTGTTTTTGAGATTTTACCTTTTAGTATCAAAGATCTGTAATGTTACAAATATGTCACATCGGGTGTTTGTGGTATATTTATTCCTAGTCTGAAAATACATCAAGTTGATTTGTTGAGTTGAGTTTTTTCTTAGTAAATTAGATTTTCCCTTTTATTTGCATGTATAACAACACTGCTGGTTAAAAGTAACAATATTCTTTTTCAAATGTATTTGTTAACATATAAAAACTGCAAACCGTATAAAAATAAAATAACGTCATATCAGATGTTAACCAAAAAAACTACTGTAGCTGTACAAAACTGAGCAGCAGACTTGTGTAATGAACTTGAGAAAACAACTGTATAGTGCCAGAAATACTCAAAATGAAACCCTTTCTGATGAACACTAAAGGTAAACAAAAGCACCATATTTGAACAGATGAGCATTTTTACCAATGTAGTCTAACACAAATGGTAAAGTTTGAAACAATTCCTTTCCTCAGTGAAGCAAAGACGTACATCACATTTCTCACAGAGGGTGGTGGTTGCATTGACTTTACAACGTCCACGCTTGTCACATTTCGTAGGCCAGTGTGCCACTTGGTCTGTGCGAATATTATTTGGAACTTCAACACGAACCCTCTTTGGTGGTGGAGGTGGAGGTGTGTTGTTGAGTGATGGGCGTCCCCTTTGTGAGTGCACAAGAATCAGGCTAGTGGCAAGCTCTGCCTGGAAGCTTCTCTGCTTCAGAAGCTTTTGGACACCGAGTAGACTGCAGTCACGGTGGTAGATCAACCAAGCGTTAACCATGCCTAACATGATGGTTTGCCAGAACAGGTAGAGGTACCACCTTTTCGATCTCATATGGTACTTGAATCTTTCAACACAAGCATCAAGGAGGTCTATTCCCCCCATTAATTTATATTCCTTCACAATGTGTGGCCTGTTGACCTCCAGGAATGTTTTGTCTGCTTTGCTCCAGCATCGTGCTTTGTCTAGCACAGTACGAGGAAATCAGAGTAACAGGTTTGTTGTCGTACCACCGCACAATCACAATGTTTTCCTGTTTCTCCACCCTGGAATCAACAGATCCTCTGCCTCTTTTGGCAAGACAATTCTCATCCTCGAGCTGACAACCAGTCATGCGGTTGCTACGGAGAGTTCCTACAAAGTAGATCTGCCGCTTGAGAAGCGTGAGCACCAGTGGTGCTGAAGAAAAAAAATTGTCAGCAAAAACTTTGAATGAATGAATGTTTCAATTTATATAGCGCCTTATCTAGAGGCGCTTTATAATTGTTAACACAGCTACGTTACAGACAACCAATCACACACCGGCGAGAAGCGGCAGACAATTGCGCACAGCGTACTCTACCGGGATCCACAGCCCCCTGGGGGACTGAATGGGGTGCAGGAAGGGGAGAGAGAACAGACCCTAGTGGCAGAGCACACAAGCACACACACATTCATGCACACACACTCAGACAACAACTTGTTTTCATTGAACAGAGAGAGACACAGACACACACTCAAGGAGAGACACAGACTCAGGGAGAATTTGTCTGGGACTGCCAATTTACCTAACCTCCATGTTTTTGGACTGTGGGAGGAAACCGGAGATCCTGGAGGAAACCCACGCAGACACGGGGAGAACATGGAAACTCCACTCAGACAGGGACTTGAACCCAAGACCCCAGTGCTGAGAGGCAAACGTGCTAACCACCAAGCCACCATGCTGCCCAAGTTTGAAGTTTTGGTTTGATGGGAGTGTTTCAAACAGCTTGACCACAACATCACCTCCCAGACCAAGTAAAGTTTTCTTCCCAGAGCCACCTTCATAGACCAGGAAATCACAGAGGATTTCTGAAGAAGAGCAGCGTGCCCAAATTTTCAGTCCCCAAGGATGGGGCTTGCCTTTCACGTACTGCCTTATTGGGCTGTGTGTACCTCTAAAGGACACCATCTGTTCATCAACAGAGTTGTGCTCCTCTGGGGTGATATCTAGGCATTGTTGGTAAAACATATTAAGCCATGGGTGGATCTTTCAACATTTGTCCTCTTCTTGCCTGTTTGACATGTCAGTGTTGTCATGTAGGCATGAGAGCAGGGTCTGAAAACGGTTACGTGACATGTTGTCAGCCACCATAGGACACCTTGTATCAGTTTCCCAGTATGCACAATTTCCTGGCATTCGGCAAAGACCCATGCGCAGGTAAAGGCCAATCAGTTTTTCAAGTTCTTTAACTGTTGTATTAACATTGCTATGATAATCAGATTTTTGTACACTATACAAATTAGTTTCTTCCATTAGTTGGAGCATGTCTGGTGTTATGAACACCAGACGCCCATCAAGCAGCGGGCAACACGCGCCGCGGACTCGGGAATACGGGCAGCGGCGTACTCACTTCTATGTTTAATGAAATAATGTATGCCGCGCTGGACGTCTGTCAATTGCCAACAGACAACAGGCAGTCGGCGGCGTCACATGCGGCCGGGGCGGCGTCACCGGGGGACAGACCGGCATAATGGGGAGCTCTTACCTGAGGAACAGAAAGGTTAATATTTTAACCAAATCTATCACACAAGGATCGGCAGAATCCTTAGTAGCAGCTCTCTTAAAATGTGTAATACAGAAATGACCACTCGATAGTTTAAAACCACTCAGCAGACAATCTATTACAAGTGCATCACTTCAGAAATTGCAGATAATTGTTAGAGATAGGCCTATATCGTTTTTTTTTTATATCAATTTCAAAGTAAATTCATGCGTTTTGTCACTTTCTCAGCTATCTTAAGTAAGCCTACATCATGCGTAAAATACGTTGTAGAATGATAATTTTTTCTGTCACTGTGACATAGATATACAGGCTGTGGACATCTGAACTGGGTTCGGAGAAAATTAATGCTTTTTTTGCACTAACCGCTAAAGGTGAGAATAGTATTGGTCAGAGATTTCAATCATAATAATGTCCTCAGATGGTTTTAATCCCTCAAACTTAATCACAGCAAAAAGTTAGACATATTCCCCATAAAATTACCTGACTCCGCCCCTGACGTAGAACAAAATCATGAACACTTTCGGAAATGAAAGCCAGTGCCGCTTACATCATGGTAGTCATTTTGGATAAATCATTTACACATTCTATTTGCCCACCACTAATTAAATTTAACTCGCTTGCAGACCGTTTTTATCTGTGTGTGTGTGTGTGTGTGTGTTTTTATCTGTATCTGTATCTGTACCAAAAAATCGATTCATATATCAAAAATCGATTCTCATGTACTACGATTCAGAATCGATTTTAAATGTCCCAAAATCGATTCTAAGTAGTGTTGCCACCTGTCCCGGTTTTCCCGGGACTGTCCCGGTTTTCACGTGCCTGTCCCGGTTTTCCCGGGCTGTCCCGGGACAGGCACGTGAAAACCGGGACAGTCCCGGGAAAACCCGGTTTTTCTTCGTTTCAATATTTGGTCCCGGCAAAAAAACTAGGTTAGTTCAAACCACGATTCAGACTGTTCCCGCACACTTTAAATCTGTTTTTTTGTCCTTGCTGTGTCCATTTTAAACCCCTCCGGTAACATTTTACGTTCGCCACCCCCCCACAACAGATTACACTCCCCACCCTGTGTCAGTATGACAGTGTCCTTGTTTTTTGTCAGATCTAGGTGCCAAGCCTAATTCTAAGTCGTGGTGAAGTCTCGCGTTACGTAATTACAAAATTACGCGAGACTTTACGCAGCATGTTCTGGGACTCACTCATGCGCGGAAAAGGTTCAAAACACATGGATGAAAGAGATATTCAACCTGGGTTCATTTTGGTTTTTACCCAATGCCGGGGAAGACCGAACTGGACACAATGTAGCTCGTGTGCAAGGCTTGTGTAACGCGGTGAGCACGGGAGCGTTAATATAGAGAAGGGTGAGAAATAATATAGAGAAGGATGGACCCAAGTGCCGGCTCGCAAGAGCAAGACGTTTGACACTCGTCAAATGTATTAGCGAGAGGGAAACGCGCACAGCGACCCAGAACGAACAAACAAAACAACATGGAAGACTCAACGCGCAAGAGAATAGAAAGCAAAACCGTGACGGCACGGAGTAAATAGAAACAAAAAACCAATGCGGAAAATACAGCGCGTGAAAAATAACACTCAACCGTAGTGAGACGGGAGGAAGAAACAAAACAACAGTAACTAAAAAAACAGCGCGGATAAATGCAACGCGAAAATGAAACCAAGGACACCAGCAGAAGTAACTAGCAAAAAACGCTGCAGCAAAATAAAACCCTTCCCAAAAATAAAGGCAAAACGGATAGGAAGACATACAGGATTGGGAAAACTTGAGATGGGTCAGGAAGCGACGCATGAGATACTCGAATAAGTAAAGAGAAAGCATAACAGAGAGGTGGCGAGACACCATTAAACGATAAGCAATCACAGAGAAAGCAGAGACTGGCTGAGAACGTACGGTTACGGCGGTTTAGTCTGGGACTGACTCTGGTGCCCCTAGCGACGGCTGGGGGAACTGCATCGGAGCCAGCCCTGACAGCTCGCAAAATGAACCTCAAGAATTTTGGTAACAACAAAAAGCATTTTATTTTACCAAAGCACTTAATTTTTGTTAATTAAATGTGAAAGACACTTAATTTTCTGTATTTGTCGTTCTGTCTTGCAAAGCAGACTGTAGTAGATCATGCAGATTTTATAGACTGAAGCAGACATTTTTATAAATCAAATCGTTTTTTGAATCGAAAATCGTTTTGAATCGAAAATCGATTTTTGAATTGAAAATCGAATCGAATCGTGAGATAGTAAACGATTCCCACCCCTAATATACAGATAATAACGGCCCACCACTATATATTATGGCGCATTTCCACTAGGGCCTGCTTGGCGCGGTACGGTTCGATTCGCGACGGTTTGTGAGTGTTTCCATTAGTACCAGGTCCCAGTTAGCCGGCCCCTTTGGGTACTATTTTCGTACCTACTCGCTCGAGGTTCTAACCATTCCGAAGCGGTACAGTTCTGTGACGTGGAGGAACAGCATGACACTGATTGGCCAGGGAGTGTCGTCACAGGTTGCGTCAGGCAGGCATGAAAATCTGTCACCTTTCGGCGAAATTCGCCGTTTTGAAGTTGAAAAGGGTGACCTACATGAATCGTGTAGATCCGATGAGTTTTTTGTTGGGGGGGGGGGGGGGGGGGGGGGGGGGGTTGGGAGATTATATTTTAATTATCGTATTGACTTAATTAGCAAACAGAGCACTTCCGAAATTGGCTATTTCAATGACAGTGGCCAGCAGTTTCCGCCCAGAACCTTCATAGAGGCCAAATAGCGTTTCAATCATACGAACGTTCTTCATTCATGTTATTCATTTACTGCTAAGCGGGACTAGAAGCAGGACCTAGTGCTACACCGCGGACAAGTCAGAAGAGCGTACATTTACCACTACATTTACCACATCGTACATTTACCACTACATTTACCAGATCGTACATTTACCACTACATTTACCAGATCGTACATTTTTAATTGGGTGGATTTAATTGGGTTATTAATGGTTTCAATCGTTTTCATATTTTGTGGTAAAACAAAGTTACTGCCGTTCGCTACAGCGTTGAACACTGTCAGATCTAACCACAAGCTCTTGTGATAATAGGCCCATCTATCTACCTATTTAAGTTCGCGTCAACCCCGTGTAGTTAGCGGTGACATAAAATAAGAAACAAGATATTTTTCTAGTGTGTCTGTAGTTGTAACTGGTGAATCCAGGGACGTGTGAGGATCACATTCGCACCAGGGCTGAAAAGGTTGAAAATGAAGTTGTAAACTCTTGTCGTTTGAGTCTACCCTGTGCTTTAGCTCATGTTAGAAAATAAAAACACGTAAACCTGGTATTTTTACAATAATTTTCGCCGCTGATGTATGTATTGGTTCATTAAGACGTAATGGTTTTGACTGAGCCATCCGGAAAGGCGAAAGCGGCTTCTTGCGTTTATGGATTGCGTTTACATTGAATCCATTGACATGACAGACAAAAAAAATTTTTTAATGGATTTTACTATATTTTACGGAGCCCGTAAGGTGACATCATGTAAAAAATAAATAAATAACGCGTGGCCACGACTTGCGTGGGAACGAGATACTAACGTCGCCTTTCACACGCGGCAACAAAGTTTATTTTTTCACAGCAAAGCAAGCAGATCCCAGGGATGTTTGCGAACTGACTGCCCAAGGAAGGTAAATCTGGCTTTATATAAAGTAATACTTAATTATCTTGTTCGCACGCGTTAGTAAGTCGTTCGCATGCGTTAGTAAGTCGTGGCCACGCGTTATTATATTTTTTACATGATGTCACCTTACGAGCTCCGTAATATTTGGCATCACCTGTCGCTGTATCCCCGTACACCAGCAGCCACCCCCAACCCCCCTGTCGCAGTATACACATGACGTCACATGTCAACGCCCCGTCGCCGTATCCCCATGACGTCACATGCCCCGCCCCCCGGTCTTCTCACCTTTTTAACCCCTGACCCATTTTCATGCCTGGTCAGGAGAGCGACTCCTCCGCTATGCTATGGACTCCTCAGCCATTTTTAAAACCCAAGGAGCGAAGTCTGTTCCCTGGTCAAACGCCGAGGTACAAACCTTTCTGTTAATAATCAGCGATCAAAAAATCCAGGGCGAACTGGACGGGGCCACTAGAAATGTAAAGGTTTTTAGCGAGGTTTCCGCGCTAATGGCCACTCATGGCTACCAGCGGTCCGTTCAGCAGTGCCGGTCGGTCCAAGCTAAAAAAGCTTAAAAGCGATTACCGGGCGGTGAAGGACCATAACGGACGCAGCGGAGCAAACCGGAAAGACTGGAAATTGTTCCAGCAAATGGATGTCATATACGGTCACCGGCCAGCCAGTAACGGAAGAGAAAACGTGCTGGACACAGCGATGTCGGTGCTGGAGGCCACGGAGAATGGTGAGTGTATTGTGATTTCAGTTTTACTAGGCTCGTAAAAGATGTAATATGAACGTAATATGAACGCATCTATTGTAAACGCAGGAATTTGCTTTTTGCACTTTTTTTAACTATAACTATATTATTTACATATGTTGTACTTTAAATATCTATATTTCATAATAAAGTTTGATTTCATTTGATTGTATGACTGATGCTTTTTATGCAGGGTGTGTTCAGCCTGTTTGAGTAATACCAAATTATTATCAATAATTAGAGCAACCACATACATTAATGAAGATAAAGATAAATAAGATAAAATAAGATATAATAATGGTATGTGTTAAGGGGCATCGACCGGTGTTGTGGTCGCATACAAATGATGTCACGACACTACAACCCGCGCGCCAACAGCGACTCCACCCACATTGTGGTGGACCACCATTGTAATGGAAACACAACGCGACCGTACTGCTCCGTTGCGAATCGATCCGTACCGCGCCAAGCAGGCCCTAGTGGAAATGCGCCATTAGTGTATCTCAGTATCTCTGAGCCTCTTGTTAAGAATCTACAGTTATGAATGAATGAATGTTCAATTTATATAGCGCCTTTCAGAATACCCAAAGGCGCTTTAGGAAACCCACGCAGACACAGGGAGAACATGGAAACTCCACTCAGATATGGACTTGAACCCAAGACTTCAGTGCTGAGAGGCAAACGTGCTAACCACCAAGCCACCATGTTGCCAATAGTTAGCGAATAGACAGAAATGTCATGTTGTAATATATATATATATATATATATATATATATATATATATATATATATATATATATATATATATATATATATATATATATATATATTAGGGGTGGGACGCGATCAAAAAAATTAATCAAATTAATCGGAAGCTTTGTAATTAATTAATCGAAATTAATCGCATTTTAATCGCATTTCAGTATTTAACATGAGAAATATTAATTTAAGTTTGAATGATGAATGAATCAATGAACATAATCAAACTTCAACATCTTGTTTATTTTTCCACCAGTCTACTACACAGACCAATATATGAGTGCAGAAAACAGTTCAGAACATTGGAAATTCTGACCAAAATGTTGTTTAATTTTGGGAGTTTTGCTCAGGATATTGGAAAAATTGAAGTAAATCAGAAAATGTTTTTTAATACCATTTTAGATGGTATACTTTTCTTAAATTTCCCAGGCCTCTGCCACAGGCATCTCCATAGTGCCTAGAAGTGGTCTTCTGCATGCTCAAAGCAAATGACTGGATCTTCCATTCATCATCTATAATATGAGCTGTCACACCAAGATCATTCTTGTTGCTAACAGAGGTCCAGTGATCCCCAGTCAGAACCACATTTGTGGCGCTCTTCACAATAACCTGTTTTACTTCCCTTTCACAATAACCTGTTTTTTTTCCCTCGTTCTTAGGTACGAGGTTAAGAAGTACTTGGTGCTAAGAACGTTTTGGGAAACTCACCCCTGGACGGTAGTTCGTAACTTGCATCAGTTGACGCAATGTGCAGCGCTTCTTGTAAGCATTTATCTTCGACCACAGAGAGCGAACAACACAAATAATATGACGCGTCATGTATAAACGCGTGCGGAGTCGCGCGCTACGGTCACTCGCGAAAGTTTAATCCAGTCTTAATGGTCCAATGAAGGTACTTTAAAAACCAGGACATTTCCTCACTTTAAAAAAAACCCGGGACGACCGGGACAGGATGTGAAATGCGGACGTTTAGGTCACCCTATCGTACTAGGAATACATTTAGCAGCTAAGTTATCATTACTGACCTGCTCGTTAAGCTGGGCGTACACTGTGCGATTTTTGGCCCATTTTCAGCCGATTTTTCACTCGTTTCGGCTCAATCGCGTGTCGTGCATCGTATAGTTTACACAGGTAAACGAGGAGCGATTCACACCTCACGACCAACTCCCGATCAGAAATCGCAGCGTCGCAAGAATATCAAACATGTTTGAAATTCAAATCGCTCCTTGTGAGAGTATCGCACTGTTGAAGCAGCTCCACGAGCCGACTCTCCCTGCGATTTAGTCGTAGTTTGAGCTGGAGCTGAGTACCCGATTTAAAATATCGCACAGTGTACGCCCAGCTTTAGCTGCAACATGTTTTGCGTTGAGGTGGTAACGAAGGGTGGAAGTGCTCCTGTGATAAGCGAACTCCTTCCTACATAAAGTGTAAATAACACTATTTTTGTTTGAACTTCCATCTGGAAGTTTCTTATATTTAAATTTCCCATCCACCAGCGTAGCCTCTTCAGTCATCTGCATCATGCTATCGTGCGTCCATATAATCTGTACGCCTGGAACTCACTGAGAAACGTTCCACGATGCAAAAGTGTATCGTGCGTTAAAATGCGTTAATTTTTTTAGTGCGTTAATTTTCCTGTAATTAATTAATCGAAATTAACGCGTTAAAGTCCCACCACTAATATATATATATATATACACACACACACACACACACACACACACACACTACCGTTCAAAAGTTTGGGGTCACCTAGACAATTTTGTGTTTTCCCTGAAATCTCATACTTTTATTTATCAAATGAGTTGCAAAATGAATAGAAATATAGTCCAGACATTGACAAGGTAGAAATAATGTTTTTTTTTATTTGAAATAATTTTCTACTTTAAACTTTGCTTTCGTCAAAGAATGCTCCCTTAGCAGCAATTACAGCATTGCAGACCTTTGGCATTCTAGCTGTTAATTTGCTGAGGTAATCTGGAGAAATTTCACCCCATGCTTCCAGAAGCCGCTCCCACAAGTTTGATTGGGTTAATGGGCACTTTTTTCGTACCATACGGTCAAGCTGCTCCCACAACAGCTCATTGGGGTTGAGATCTGGTGACTGCGCTGCCCACTCCATTACCGATAAAACACCAGCTGCCTGCTTCTTCTCTAAATAGTTTGTGCATAATTTGGAGGTGTGCTTTGGGTCATTGTCCTGTTGCAGGATGAAATTGGCTCCAATCAAGCGCTGTCCACAGGTTATGGCATGGTGTTGCAAAATGGAGTGATGGCCTTCCTTATTCAAAATCCCTTTTACCTTGTTCAAATCTCCCACTTTACCAGCACCAAAGCAACCCCAGACCATCACATTACCTCCACCATGTTTGACAGATGGTGTCAGGCACTCTTCCAGCATCTTTTCAGTTGGTCTGCGTCTCACAAATGTTCGTCTGTGTGATCCAAACACCTCAAACTTTGATTCATCTGTCCATAACACTTTTTTCCAATCTTCCTCTGTCCAATGTCTGTGTTCTTTTGCCCATCTCTCTCTCTGATCCTTAGCTGGCGACCTGCTGTGGACGTTTCCGTAGCCAGTACGCTGCTGTAGGTGCCGATGGTTCTCGAACTTGGCTCACAACGTTTTTCCATTCCTTCCGGTTCATTGCTGCTGTCTTTGCTTGGGTTAGATTCAGGCGTTGGTTCTGCAGATCCTTTTCTATCTGCTTTATCCAGGTTTTCTTAGGCGCAGAGCTCTGAATTTTCCAGTGGTTGGGCCGGACTTTCCAAAGCAGTTGGTGTGGTATCCGGGACTCGCTCATCCTACACACATGTCCAAACCACCGAAGGCGTCGTTGTTGGATCATCTCTTCGATGGTCGGTTGCTTAAGACACCTTGCTCGAATTGTGTCATTGGTGAGATGGTCCCGGAGGGAGACTTTAAGAATTTGTCTGAGGCATCGCATTTGGAAAGCCTCAAGCTTGTTTGTGTCCATCTTGAGTAGGGTCCACGCTTCTGCTCCATAAAGGAGAATTGGTAGAACGAGTGTCCGGAAAATGCGGATCTTTGTTGCTGTTGCAATGTTGTCTTTCTTCCAGAGACACCACCTAAGTGAGGCAAATGCTGCGGTCGCCTGCCCAATTCTAGCCTGGATGTCAGATGACGAGGTCACTTTCTTCGCTTGAACAAGGGATCCGAGATATTTGAAGACTTCTACTTGCTCAATCTGTTCTCCCTCAAGGTGTACATGAGCAAGGGATCCATCTGTTGTCAGCACTTTTGTCTTGGCCGCATTGATCTTGAGGCCGCATGATGCAGCAGTGCGGGCGATGTCATAGAGAATGTCAGTGGCTTCTGCGTCATCCTCGGAGGCCACTGCGCTGTCGTCAGCAAACATCAGGTCATTTAGATGGTGATCAACACTGAACTGAACACCGTCTCGTCCTTGGAAGACTTTCCTCATGATGGCATCAATCACAGCATTGAATAGAAGTGGTGAAGATGCGTCTCCTTGACGGACGCCAGTTCTGACAGTAAACTGTTCTGACAACTCATTTCGGATCCGTACCTGGCTGGTTGAGCCATCATATGCTTTTTGGAGGAGAGAGATGACTTTCGGTGGGATGTGCTCAACCTCCAAAGTTTTCCATAGCGCTGGCCAATGTATGCAGTCAAATGCCGCTTTGAAGTCAATGAAGCAGAGGACTGTCCGTTTGCCACATCGTATTCGTTCTTCCATCAGTTGGCGAAGGGAGAAGATTTGGTCAGTGCATCCTCGTCCAGGCCTGAATCCGGCTTGTTCTTCTCGACTTGTTTGTTCCCGGTGTTTCTGGAGCCGTGTCTGGATGATTTTTGTGAAGACTTTGCCTAAGATTGATAATAGACTGATGCCGCGGTAGTTCTTACATTCCTGGCTGTCATCCTTCTTATGGATTGGGATGATGATTGCCTTCTTCCATTGAGATGGTATGTCCTCTGAGCGCCAGATCTTTATGATGAGGAGGTGAAGACGACGTGATAGGACTTCTCCGCCAGCCTTGATGGCTTCTGCAGTAACTTGGTCAACACCTGGTGCCTTTCCATTCTTCAATGCATGGATGGCCGTCTTGACTTCTAGCTCTGTTGGTTCTGTGTCAGCCATAAGTGTCATAGGCAGGCCTATATCTGGTGGTTCCATGGATGGTCCGGTTGGCGGATTGTGATTATACAGTCCTTCAAAGAATTGTCTCCAACGTTCTAGCCGTTCACCAGGTGACTTCACAAATCCTCCATCTGCCTTCTTGATGTTGTCGTTGGTGGATGTAGTTCTTCCACTGAGTCGTTTCAGGGTTTGATAGATGGTTATGTATTTGTGTTTTGCTGCTGCTTCTTCCAGCTCTTCTGCCACCTGGTTCCAATAAACGTCCCGTTCTTCTTTCATCTTTTGTCGGACCTCGCGGTTGAGTCGTTGATACTGGTTGTGGTCAAGCTGCTTTGCTCGTTTCCGTTTTGCCACCAGGTCTAAGCAGTCATCTGATATCCAAGGCTGAGTGCGGCGAGGAATTGGTGGGCAGAGAGGCTTGGCACACTCCATAATGGTGGTGGAGATGCATTGCTCCTCGTCATTCACGTCGTCTGACATCATCAGAGTCTCAAAGCGGTTTGCGAGGCTGATTTGGAATTTCTCCTTGACCACTGGGTCCATTAGCTTCTTCCAGTTCAGTTTTGATGTTGGTCTGGGCCGTGGTTTAGCACGTTGCAATTTTAGGTGGATCTTGGCACGGACAAGGTGGTGATCGGATCCACAGTCTGGTCCTCTCATCGCTCTGACATCCCTTAGTGATGATCGAAATCTGGAGCTAATGAGGATGTAGTCTAAGACTGCAGAGTCCTTGCCTGATGGGTTCCGCCAGGTCAGTTGGTGCCTGAGTGGGTGCTGGAACAAGGTGTTACCAATGACCAGGTTATTGGCTGAGGCGAACGAGAGGAGGCGGAGGCCATTGTCATTTGTGGTCCCGTGCCCAAAGGCCCCTATCGTTGATTCCCAGCCGGCTCTTTCCTTGCCAACATGGGCGTTGAAGTCACCAGCTAGTATGGTCATGTCTGTTTTGGGAATCTGATCTAATGCTTCTTGAAGTTGGCAATAATAGTCCTCTTTAACTGAATCGGGGCTGACTTCTGTTGGTGCATAGACAGAAAAAATGTGTGTTTTGACTGTCCCATTTAATGTAATGATAGCCAGCCGGCTGGAGATAGGCTGGAATGCGATGACGCTTCGGTTGGCTCGAGAATCTAGCATAAATCCGACGCCAGCCTGGTGTTTGGTATCACCGGAATAATGTAAAGTCATTCCCTCATCGGTCGCTGGAGGATGAATGGTCATTTGTCCAGAGCCAGTGAGTCGTAGTTCAGATAAGGCTGCAATTGATATCCCAGAGTTGTAAATTTCTTTGGCAATAATTTCTTTTTGACCGACTTTGTGGCCTGTTCGAACATTCCAAGCGGCAATTTTGACGCCGATTTTTGGCGTGGTGAATTTGGTCATACTTTGGCCCATAGTTAACTTTTCACCAGCGCCCTGGGACCATAAAGCTGGCGCATCGGCTGCCCCGGATGCAGTAGTAGAAATCGTTGATAAGTTTCCTTCGTTTTCCATCGGTTTCGTTGCTAATTTTTACGTAGTTCGCAGCTACAACCCTCCTCCTTTTTCAGCCGGGCTTGGGACCGTCCTTGGCGGAGTTTCCGTCCTTGGCGGAGTTAGACCGTCCTTGGCGGAGTATGCCGCCCATATTAATCTTTTTCTTTTATTAGCCAGATATGGCTTTTTCTTTGCCACTCTGCCCTGAAGGCCAGCATCCCGGAGTCGCCTCTTCACTGTAGACGTTGACACTGGCGTTTTGCGGGTACTATTTAATGAAGCTGCCAGTTGAGGACCTGTGAGGCGTCGATTTCTCAAACTGGAGACTCTAATGTACTTGTCTTCTTGCTCAATTGTGCAGCAGGGCCTTCCACTTCTCCTTCTACTCTAGTTAGAGCCTGTCTGTGCTCTCCTCTGAAGGGAGTAGTACACACCATTGTAGGAAATCTTCAGTTTCTTGGCAATGTCTCGCATGGACTTCATTTCTCAGAACAAGAATAGACTGTCGATTTTCAATTGAAAGTTGTTTTTTTCTGGCCATTTTGTGAGTTTAGTCAAACCAACAATTGTAATGCTCCAGATTCTCAACTAGCTCAAAGGAAGGTCAGTTTTATAGCTTCTCTAATCAGCAAAACTGTTTTCAGCTGTGCTAACCTACTTGCACAAGGGTTTTCAAGGGTTTTCTAAATATCCAATAGCCTCCTTACAGAGTTAGCAAACACAATGTACCATTAGAACACTGGAGTTATGGTTGTTAGAAATGGGTCTCCATACATCTATGTAGATATTGCATTAAAAACCAGATGTTTACAGCTAGAATAGTCATTTACCACATTAATAATGTATAGAGTGTATTTTTGATGCATTTAATGTTAGCTACATTGAAAAAAAAACTGCTTTTCTTTCAAAAATATGACCCCAAACCTTTTAAACGGTAGTGTATATAAATACCTAAAACTTAAATGCACCTACCTAAACCTAATACACTCCACTCTCAATTCTAATAATATTTTAATGCAAATACAGTGTGTAGAAGTACAGCTGCTATTGTGCATTTGTTGACATGAAGAATCTAATGGACATATTGGCATTTTTTCTTATTCACAAATCAGATTATGAATTTCTGATTTTTTTTATGGGACAAAAACTTGTAACTTCATCTAATTGTACTAGGATTTCTTCCATAGAGACAACCGAGGACTTTAGAAAGAGCGTCAGGTACAGACTTAATCTAGACACAATTAACTCAAATATTACATCACAACATAAGCAAATTCAACTGTAGCAAACAAATCACAAGTTCATGATTAAAGTACATTTCTCTTTTTATAAGCAATATGGTATATTATATATTATTGTATTATATTATGTTATATTATAATATACTATATTGCACTATATTATACCATATACATATTATATATCTGTATAACCCCCTCTTCCTTTTGTTTCTGTCCCCCTTTACACCCCCCCTTTTCTTCTCCCTTTATACCCCCCCCCCCATTTAAAATGTGCTAAATTTATATATGTTTTTATGATTGAATAAACAATAAACAATAAAGTATCAATAGTCCTCCGAAGAGGGGGGGGTGGTGGTGGGAAAAAAATAAAAATAAAAAAGAAAGAGCGTCAGGTATGTGGGGTCTCCTTCTTCTTTCGGCAATTCCCGTTTAGGGGTCACCACAGCGGATCAAACTCCTCCATCTGGCCCTGTCCTGAGTGTCCTCCACTGACACACCAGCCACTCTCATATCCTCTACCACTGCATCCATAAACCTCATAGGTCTACCTCTCCTCCTCTTGCCTCGATGTTCCATCTTCAAGACCCTCCTACTAATCTCCTACAAATATACCTCTCCTCCCTCCTCTGTACATGTCCATCTCAGTCTTGCTTCTCTAACTTTATCTCCAAAACCTGCTACATGTGCTGATCCTATAATAAACTAATTTCTGATCCTATCTTTTCTCGTCACTCCAAATGAGAATATCAACAGCTTCATCTCAGACACCTCCATCTCCCTCACCTGTCTCTTTGTCAATGCCACTGTCTCCAGTCCATACAACATAGCAGGTCTCACTACTGTCCTATAGATCTTTCCTTTCATTCTAGCCGACACCCTTCTATCACAGATCACCCCAGACACTTTATGCCATCCACACCACCCTGCCTGCACTCTCTTCTTTACCTCTCTTTCACTTCCTCCATTACTCTGTACCCTCGACCCTAAGTAGGTAAATTCATCAACCTTCACCAAATCAACTCCTTGTAACTGGACCTGTCCACCATCTGCCCTCTCATTCACACACATGTACTCTGTTTTACTCCTGCTTACTTTCATTCCCCTGCTCTCCAAAGCATATCTCCATCTTTCCAAGCTCACCTCCACCTGCTCCCTACTCTCACTACAGAAGTAAATGTAAATGTGCCATAATTGTGATTTTTCACTACAATCGAAATTTGTCCTCCGCTTTTTACCCATCTGTGTAGTTAGAACACACACACACTAGTGATTACTAGGGGGCTGTGGATCACACGTGCCCAGAGCGGTGGGCAGCCTAGCCCGGGGAGCAGTTGGGGTTAGGTGCCTTGCTCAAGGGCATCTCAGTCATGGTCTCAGGTCTGGGAATCGAACCCACGACCCTCTGATCACAAGACCAGTTCCCTACCCCCAGGCCATGACTACCCCAGATCCCACCCCTCAACCCAAAAGCAGGTCACAATGTCATCAGCAAACATCATAGTCCAAGGGGACTCCTGCCTAACCTCGTCTGTCAGTCTGTCCATGACAATTGCGAACAGGAAGGGACTCAGGGCTAATCCCTGATGTAATCCTACCCCCACTTTAAACCCGTCTGTCATTCTTACCGCACATCTCACTGCTGTCACACTGTCCTCATACATATTCTGCACCACACTCTCATACTTTTCTGCTACTCCTGACTTCCTCATACAATACCACAGCATCTGTGGTGCGCTTAGCTGGCATGAAACCATACTGCTGCTCACAGATCTCTACCTCTCCTCTAAGCCTAGCTTCCACTACTCTTTCCCAGATTTTCAGACTGTGACTGATCAAATTTATTCCCCTGTAATTACTACAGCTCTGAAAATCCTGTTAAATAACCCAGTCAAAAATGCCACTGCTGTCTCTCCCAAACATTTCCATGCCTCCACTGAAATATCATCCGGTCCAACTGCCTTACCACACTTCATTCTCCGAATTGCAGCCCTTACGTCCTCTTTGCTCACCTGAGGCACTACCTGATTCACAACCTCTACCTCTTCTAACCTTCTTTCCCTTTCATTCTCTTGATTCATCAGTTCCTCAAAATACTCCTTCCACCTTTCCAAGACACTCTCTTCACCAGACAACACATTTCTATCTTTATCCTTTATCATCCTAACCTGCTGCATATCCTGCCCATCACGGTTTCTGTCTGGCCAATCTGTACAGATCCTTTTCCCCTTCCTTAGTGTCCAACTTCTCATAGAGCTTGCTACATGCCATCTCTTTAGCTTTTGCCACTGCTCTCTTTGCCTTACAACCCATCTCCTTGTACCTCTGTCTACTTTCTTCATCTCACTGAAAATCCCAATTCTTTTTAGCCAACCGCTTTCCTCTCAAACTTTCCTGAACTTCCTCCTTCCACCACCACGACTCCTTGTCTATCTTCCCCTGTCCTGAGGTCACACCAAGTACCTTCCTAGCCACATCCCTCACTGCATTTGAAGTCTCATTCCAGGTATCCAGAACACCACCACCATTATTACCCAGTACCTGCCTCACCTCATCCCTGAATTTTACACCAGTCTTCATCCTTTAACTTCCACCACCTGATCTTAGGTTCTGCTCTCACTCTCTTCCTCTTCTTCACCTCCAGAACCACCACCAATGCTCCTGTCCTTGCTCCCCTTCCACTTGGTCTTCTGTACACACAGTATATCTGGGGTATACTGTGTTATTTTTCTTATTTAAACATGGGGTATGTGTCTTATTTATCTATTTAGCTGTTGTGGACATCTTCATGGTCCACAGCCTTTGTGTTTGTAGTTTTCAGACAGACCCGAATTATAATTATGATGTAACATTTGGGAAACGTGGATTTTTTTCCCCCATAGGAATGAAACCACAGCCCAGTGTTGCTAACTTTGTCACTATATTGAGACCTTTTGTAGTAAAAAGCGACTAGCGACAAATCTAGCAACTTTTTGTGGTGTTATTAGAGACTTTTGGAGACTCTGAACACACACGCTCTTCAGTTGCTGTCCTCTGGGGCGGGTGCTGCCGTGAGCCCCGCCCCACAACACTCAGTGCAGTCTCACACTCGGAGCATTCCTTTTACAGCTTCAAAAAACATGTATTATGCAAATTAGATGATGACGTAATTTAGCGACTTTTAGGACAACCAATAGTTACTTTACTTACTGAGGAGTTGGCAACACTGCCACAGCCCAATAGCACTCAAAAACTACCACCTTGAACCACAACTACCCCACAGTAAATTACCCCTCAACTCAAAATATCCACAGGACCGCAACACCTACTCCATCAGGAGTAGGTGTCAAAAAGCACCTCCTGATCAAAATAACCCTTCAACAATAACTACTTCTACTGGTAAACAACCAATTATACCCTACAACCATTTACCTCTTAAAATTACCCACATAGCCCCAACAACTACCAAGTACCTCAACAGCTAAATACCATTAGTCATAAATATCCCACAGCCAATTACCCAAACCAAAATTACTCTCCACAGCCCTTCAACAACTACCCCATCAGTCTAATTGCCTCCGATCTCAACTACTCCAACACCTAAATACTCCTCAGTTTCAACAATACATCAGGTAATTAGTTCTCAACCATAATTAGCTCCTTACAAAGAGCTCTTCATCAAAACTATTCCAACAGTGAAACACCCCTCAACCAGAAGTGCCTTACAATGTCAGCATTTCAGGATTTTGACAGCATTTAAAGATTTAATTTAAACAGTATTGAACATTGTTTAACAGTATTTATCTGGTAGCCCAACACCCTTTTGATTTTATTGTCACGCTGTCAATGATTGTTCACCAACTTTGTCTTTCTAGCTCAGACCTTCTGACATCATAAAATATTTAAATGTATTTTTAAAGCCATATAAGAAACAGCGGTACATTAATCAGTACTCAAATTTAAAAACAAAAAAATCTCCATGGCAGTCTTAATTAAATTAGAAACCCTTGACACAGCTACAAATAGTGTCTAAACGCATTTCAACATGAGCCTTCATCAAGCATAAAGTCTTCTTAATTTAATGAAAACTTCCATAGATTTCTGTTTTTTTTATAGGTTTTTGTACCTCTACTCTCCATGTTGAGATTTGTACAAATACTCAAATTTACTTTGAAAACTAAACATTAATTCCTGGAAACCAACATAAAATCAGGACTTAATACTCATCACATATGGAAACACCAGATTTAGAAAATCTGTCACAGTCGCAACAGTATTCCATGAGACAGATTTAATGAAAGAGGTCAAAGTTATTACATAATTTAAAAAAAAAACATTAAATAGTGTCATAATAAAGAATACATCCCCAATATCCACACAGTATTGATGATATCTTGCATTATAAAAATGAATAAAGTTTTTTCCAAAATGCTTATTATTTTTTTTAAAGGCAGACATTAAAATAAAAATTAAAAACATTTACAGTTGAAGGTAAACAAACCTATTTATCTATTTTGAAACCTTTATTTAGGAAGTGCACTGAAACAAAAATAAATCATCCTCTTCTTAATCTTGTCCTGAATTTTTAGTAGTATGCATGGTATTTTCAACAAAGACGTTTTCAAATGTGCTGTCCTTCATTTACATATGCTCTTTATACGAAACAGAACCAGAGAGTAGTCCATCATATCTACTCTTCCTCTTTTTAAAAGACGTTTGTACACCTGAAGAAACGTTCACGTGTTGTAGCTGAAAATCAGGGACCTCTTCAAAGCAAGGCAAGCCTGAATGTGTTTGTAGCTGAAAATCAGGGACCTCTTCAAAGCAAGGCAAGCCTGAATGTGTTTGTAGCTCAGTCTGTAGAAGCCGCAGTGATTTCCATCATGGCCGTCCACCAGGGTTCAAGGTGAGATTAGCCATGAGTTCGTGAACTGAGGCAAATATGGTGCATTCTCCTAAAAGAGAAGATCTGTGTTACAAACGAAGAGCACACTCAAAATGGACCAATTTTCACTAATACTAAAAGGCGGCACAGAAGCAGACGCTCCGAGAGAAAGGCGGGGGTTTCAGGAGAGCTCACCTGGCCGTGCCGGGTGGTGCTCGTTGAACCTCCGGAGGATGGAGCTGACCAAGAGGGCCGCGGCCCCGGAGGAGCTGTGCTGGCGGGGGATGTCGGCCTGCTGAGTCAGCCCCGTGGCCATGTCGTACACGATGGGCACGATGATGCTGATGGGTTCCTGAGGTCCTGGCAGCCTCTGGGTCAGCTGGAGCTGTGGACCACGGACTCGGTTATTCACTCGTGTTCGATTGGGTTATTCACTCGTGTGTCTCGATTCAGAATGAGACTAATAATTCCTTCCTTCCAGATTATACACATGAAGCAACAATACACTTGTGTTGTGTGAAGCTTTGAGGGTTGTTTTTACAGAAGAAGTGTACTCACAAAGAAAAGCATCTTGGTCTTGAGCACTACAGCAATGGTTCCTGGAGGAGCTATGGGAGGAGCACTGGGGGGGATGGTTAGGCAGAACTGGACGTTCCACTTCAGCTGGGCAGCCTGGTCAGGGAACTGCAGGAGAACAGGTGACACAGGTTACACACACACACAATCTCACACACAAACACAATCACACCTTTACTCACCAACTCCAGCTTCATAATGCGGACGCAGTCTCTGAGAATATTGGTGGGCGCTCCCAGCAGCTTAGTAAAAGCGTTGAGTGTGTTGTACTTGAACGGTGGACCTGCCACCTGACAACATAAAAACATTTTTTAAATGTTTGTCTCATGTTTTTTTCTATTTTAAAAAGAGTCTACAGCAGGAATTCTCTGCTCATGAAGCTCATCTTTTACCCTGGTCTCAAAGAACTTCTCCAGAACTTGCAGCTCGTCTTGTGACCACGGGCCGGTGTTCTCTGGGGTGACCTTCAGCTGCAGTGTCTGGTAGGTCTTGGGGTTCAGAGCCACTCGACACTTCAACACATCGGTCTTGAACATGATGACGCCCGGCTCGTTGGAGTTTACGATGGTGAGCTGAGAGAAGAAAGGAGGCCCGGTGAACCAGCAGTCATTTAGTCATGAAGTGGTCACAAACATGAAAAGAGCTACAGGAAATGTCACTCACAGTGGAGTATAGTGGGGCTACAACAATTATGAACCAAACTGAGTAACAAAAATAAAAAAATAAATAAATCACCGACATGAGCCCCATCATCCATGTTGCTTACTTAAAAATAACAACAAAGAACTAGTTATAACTCTGACTTGCACATGTATTAAACTACAGGAGATGCAGTGGTCAAAGTCTCCTCTGTGGTTCCTTGGTACAATACAAGAACACACATTCAAAACATAAACTGCAATCAAGCCCAGACAAGACTAGGGCTGAACGATTAATTGCATTTGCGATAATTTCGCGATTTTTTTAAACGCGATTGTCTAATCGCACAGGCTGCGATTTAAACTGGTCACGTGACTTGGGAGCGAGCCGAGCCGAGGACGAACGGAGCAAACTCGAGCAGGAGGCAGGGAGGTGGAGAAGTGAAGTTAACACAGCGCACTTTAACTTGTTGCACAATGGCTTCAGGCTCGACAGAAACTGACACAACTGAAAGTCTAATACCAAAGAGGGGCAGCACATCAGTTGTGTGAAATTACGTTGGCTTTTAAAAAGATGCTGCTCAACGTCAGGTACCCTGCAAAACGTGCCTTTCTACTGTTGCTACGACGCGAGTTAACACTACAAACCTTCTTCAGCATAAAAAAAACACCACAAAGCCTCGTATGATATTTGTAAGGCTAAAATGCCAACGACCAGTGCTGCATCTTCAAATACGCAAAAGTGTTTCTCTGCGCTTATACAGTATGCGGTGAGCAGCGAAATACCGTAAAATCACGCATATAGGCGCAATAAGATTTAAAGCACGGATAGCTTGACCGCGATCCAGCAGACAGGGTTCACTGACCGAACCGTTTGAAAGTGTAACTCCTTATCGATATAATTGGAAGCGGCACGCTGAAATAACTCGGGCAGTAACGGAGTTCATAGTAAAAGACATGATGTCCGTTAATATTAGTGAACAAGCCCGGCTTCATGGCTTTGTTAAAACACACTGGATATGCGCTACCAAATGCCCTCACGCACATATTTTAGCCAAGTTGCTATACCTGCAGGGTTGCCAACTCTCACGCATTGAGCGTCTTAGACTAAAAAGTTAGTAGTTCGCTCTGGCGCCAACCACAGGCGATCGATCGATCACGATATAATAATAATACTTAAATTTAGTCCATTTTACACCCCCCCGCAACCCTGTATCTGAGCTGTATAAGAAATGCCGAAACAGAGTTTCCTGAAGTGGAACAATGGAAAAAAATCGCGATTTTAAATCGCAATCGCAATTTATAGATAAAAAATTGCAAATAGATTATTTTCCAAAATCGTTCAGCCCTAGACAAGACAGAACCCCCAAAAAAGCACCAGCACAGGGCAACACACAAAACATCAAACAGCGTTCAGGTTTTATAGCACCGCACCAATGGCGTGTGAACGTTTAAAACAAAAGCACCCACAATGTCAACAGTTCCTGAATGACAGTGGGTAGCAGCTAATAATAACTGGCCTAACCGGTTGATGTTATCTTCATCATCAACGCACATTTCATTTATTCAAACATGAAGTGCTATGGTAGCAGTTTCATAGTTAAGCCATACCTGATAACGTTCATCCTAATTGATGGCAACATATAGCCTTAAGAACAGTTTAATTTACCTTTAAGTGATCAAAGGGATATCTCCATAATTATCAGGATGCTTGCAGCTACAGTTCGTCATGCAGTCAAACAAGCTCTGCAGGTTATGGTGTACCATGCTATGCAGACATGACTCAAGCCAATATATGCAATTAAAATTCAGCCTGGTGAAAAATCATCAGGATACATTTGGCAATAAAAATAGCTTCATCTACATGAAGCTACATCTACTTCCTGTTTGACAGGAAATGTACTGGATCATTTTCTAAAGCTCCACGCACTGAACTACCTTGACTCATATTTTAAAGTCCTGTTCGAGTATAAAGCCCGTTAACACGTGTGTAGCGGCGGACGTGAACGTAACGAGACACTCACGTTGGATTCCAGCTGGATGATCCTCTGCAGGTGTCTCCTCATGATGACCGAGCCCAGGAAGCGTTCCAGCGGGGAGCACAGGTAGCTGCCTGCCAGGCCCGGCACCAGACACATGGTGGGAGAGGGCAGCAGCAGGACGTGCAAGGCATTGTGAGTAAGGATGGTAGGAATGGAGGCGGCCCAAGAGCGCTGAGGTAGCTTCCGTGGGGGGGGCATGCTGGTCGGCATCACCTGGGAACCTGGAACGCACAGGACGGCTCGTTATGCGTGTTGTCGTGGAGACACTGCTCGATAACCAAATCGGCAAGATCCGTACGCGGCACTGACGCGGAGCGATTATCGACATGGCGTCAACGTAGTCGGCGGATGAGCGCGCTGATCCTTGGCGTGATGGAATCGTGGGACTACTTACTGGGCCCAGCGCGAGGAGAGTGGGAGGCGTCCGGAACGGGGGAGTGGAGAGAAGGGTTGCCGGGAGACATGCCATGGATACGAGGGGAGGGGCCAGAGACCTGTGGGGAGCCAGGCCATGTGCCTGCCCTCTGGCTGGGGGACACCATGGGGTAGGGGGAACTGGGGTCCAGTGTGCCTGTGGTACAGACACAGAGAGAACATCACCACACCCACCCAACCACTCAGGCCTCTCATATACAGTCACCATATACAGTGAGCTATTAGTGCAAAGAATTTACTCCGATTTGGGTTTCATTCAAACCACCACTTGGATTACAATCATATTCTGTGAAATTAATGATTTCCCAGATTATACTTAGCGTTTCTCTCCTTCACACACACACACACACACACGCGCGCGCACACGCATACAATCTGAGGTGAAATTCATCCTCACCATGAAGCAAAACAAATTCTTGATCACTGAATGAATCATAGATTTAAACAGTAGTCATTCCAAGGAACCAAAAAAAACGACCCAATGCAAACTTGATTAATATGAAATGGAACCAAATTCTGTAACTTTGTTCATAATGTGCCTCTGGCCTCCTCGTAGTACGCATGCATAAACGGTCAGTGGTCAGTAAGGTCTCATTCATGGAACAAGAAACACACACACATAATTAGTAGTGCAAGCCAACCCAACACCAAGTGCCCATTCAACCTGGAGATCACACCCAGTAAGGGCCCAGCAGTGATGTTAGTAGTTAATGAGTGTGCGCACCACCCTTCCCCACAGAGCTGTCCATGTAAGAGCAACAGAGCCTTCTTACGGAGTCTCTGCGCGGAGCTGCTCCTCACTCATTCAGGCTGATGGAGGCCACCACCCGGCCCCTCAGGCACTTACCATGTGGGCTGGCAAAGTTGGAGGTCTGGCCCATAGAAATGCCCAGAGAGGAGGGAGACGGGGTGGGCCCGAAAGGCGAGGGGGCCCGCAGAGCTCCGCTAGGGGAATTGGCTGCGTGGATGTTCCCTGCACACAATCAACTGATCAGTGGCCTCATTGGACAGCTGCTCCTATCTCTCTCTCTCTCTCACACACACACACACACACACACACACACACACACACACACACACACACACACACACACACACACCCCTCTAAAGCCAAGGCAGGACAGCAACTGCAGGCCCCTAGGTGGAGATGGGTGGACAGGCACAGTGCCGGAGTGATGACGTGAACACACGGAGACCAATGACTGCATGCATGCGTGCACAGAGACAGGCTAGCTGGCACGCCGCGCCCGCAAGGAGGAGGAGGGGGGTGGGAGAGACTCGCGGCCACCTTCGTCTCTGCACCCTACCGTCACGGCGGGATGCCAAGCAAGGAGCAAGTGGAGAGGGGGGGAGGCCGGCGGTTCACGTGCAAACCCACGTGAGGTGCCAGGCGCACGCCCTACCTGGCGATTGCGTCGGCATCATGGAGGGCGACGGGGCCACGTTGCTGTGATATGGAGTGGGCGGAGACGTGAGGGGCGCGTAAACCCCGTGGCCTCGGATTGGCTGCTGGGGCTGCATGTGGGGCATGAGCGTATCCATGACATCCACGCCCACCGGCGAAGGAGGGTTGTCATCCTCGTTCACGGAGCGGCGGCGTGCGTCCTGGTTGCTGTCCACAAACATGTTCAAGAAGGTCTGCGGCAGACGCAGGCAATCGCCAGTTAATGAGGCAAACCAAGCGAACAGCTTCAGATCGCACACACAGTCCCCATTTCTCAAAGCAGCAAAACAAGACACACGGCAACAACTAATACCAAATACAACTGCCAACACTCAGAAATCACGGTCATGTGACCAAGGGCACAAAGCCTTTTTTTTTTTGTACCTTCAGCCCAGGAGCAGGATAGAAGCCCTCCACGATCTTGGTGTTATCGAAGAGGCTGTAGGCCCCGTCGCGGATGGCCACCACACCTCTGCTCCGGCAGTAGATGTCGATGCAGTACATGTTGCGGAAGGCCAGGCGGATGTGCGTGGGCGACTGAGGCAGGATGGAGAAACACTGGTAACCCGTGTTGGTCCTCTGGGTCAAGCCCAGCATGGGGACAGTGGGCAACTTGTTGATGGCATTCAAAGGGGCCTGCGTGTCCGACAGCACCTGAAAGCAACATCTGGAGTTAATACACGCTCAAGAATCTATTTTTTTCATAGTGGAAATGATTGATGAAGCAGAGTATTCCAGTGGAATTACGGAGTTAACACTCCAAACCATGGGTGGCCAACCCGTCAGAGACCAAGAGCCACTTTTTTTTACTGTGTTACGGCAAAGAGCCACATCATACAGGGACATGTAAATTGTTGACGGGGGGGTATGGCGAGTGTAGATTGTTGACCGGGGAGGGGGGTTGTAATGGACAAAAAAATAAGTATTATATTGCGATCAAACGATCGCCAATTGGGGTGGCGAATTAGAAACTCGTGTGAGCGTGTGAAGACAGTCAAATGTGTGTTTTCCACTACGCCGGTTTTTAAAGTATTAGCGGCTCGCTAGGCTTGTAAACAAACTGCGCACCACGAAGATGTACCAGTGTGTCGCCCTCAGAGTTGATGAGGTAACCGGGCCACGACACAGTGCAGGTGAGAGCGGACCGGCTGGGGAGCCGCATGAAACCAGGCAAAGAGCCGCAGGTTGGCCATTCCTGCTCCAAACTGATCGGCCGTTTCTACGAGTGCAGACCACACAAAACTACTTCACAGCAAACCCGAGAAGGAGGACCAGTCCGGACCTGTAGAAGCTGCACCACGTTGGGGGTTTTGTTGAACATCTCCTGCAGCTGGTGAAGGATGATATTGTGGCAGTTGCTACAACCCGAGTTAGGCCCAACCGTGCCCAAGGCTAGGTGGAAACGCTGGTTCACAGAGTTCCACTGGATCGTCACCTACACGAAGATCAGCATACAGAGTGTTACAGGCAGCTCAGCCTGTAAGCACGCTGAACAACCAATTACCATACAAACTCCCCAACCATTCACCAGTAATACTGTGTAAGGAAAGTATTCACTATACAGATTTGTACTCACCGAGCTGCCTTTGGTGTTACCGTAACACAGAACCAGCTTCCGATAATTATACAACCGTATTTCAGAGAATAGTCCCAGATAGGAGGGCATTTCTGCAAAACGTGAATTTGAGATAGTTAATTTATTAAGTTAACTAGGTTCAGATGTCACGTGAAGTCCACGGTTACCAGAGCAGCCTTTCTGTCCATTCTACAGAAGTGCAATTCATCACAAATGCTCTCAAGCACAAACCTAATCTACATGTGTCACTGTAACCTGATATATAACAGAGACATGCTGTGCGCAGAGTAAATATGGCAGAGTTCTCACCAGGCAAGGCACGGGAGAACTCCAGCACGCACTCATACAGCTGGCTAATGCTACTCCAGTCGTTGAGGAACATCTCCACCACCTTCCTTCCTCCCACGGGCTCCGATAACGGGTTCTCGTACGTCAGGTAGACGTGCCGTGTGGAAGCTGCACAAAAACGCAGAAGGGCAGAGCTCTCAGCCGTCCAATCACACGTCTTTCTAACGCACTAGCTGGTGTCGAAGGAGGAGGGCAAATCTCACCCTGCTCTTTACTTGAGGTGCTGTTGAGGGGGCAGTTGGCAAAGACCAGCTCTGCCACCCAGGTGCGGTTGTTGCGGCCCTGTAGTCTGAAGGTGCAGTCCAGCAGGGAGCGCTCCAGAGCCTTCCTCGTCTCCTCGCTCACGCCTTTGGAGGGCGGCACCCTGGGAGGAGAGGGCAGCAGGCTGGGGCAGGCAACACCAAACATGCAATTCTCCAAAATCTCAGGTTGCGCGAAACCCGAGATTTCTGATCAGGTTACACAGGACCCGAGCAAGCCCGCGAGTCCGGTTCCTTCGGACGCGACGGGACGCAAGCTCTGGTTGTAATACATGCTGGGTCTTACCTCAGGACTCGTATAGCGTGGGTGCAGCCGTCCCCTTCAACCTGGACCCCCTGATGAGGGATGTCCATCGTGGACAACTAAAGGGAGGACAAATTAGGAGTGAATCACATCTTCCTCACATTATATCAATGTGTCCTAATGAAAGCGTTCAGAAGTGTTAAAGGCGGCCCCCGTACCTCACAGCGCAGGCCAATGAGAGGCATGTTGGTGTCGCACATAGCCACCAGGTGGGCCAGCTCCTTATTGAACGCACACATCTCCCCTGAGCGTTTGGGCTTTTTGGGCTCGACAGAACCTTGCTCTCCCGACAGCTGCACAGACAATCGGAGGATTCTCGAGCAGCAAATCTCCTGCACATTTAGACTCTTAAACAGAGGGAAGCTTTAATTCACTGCGGCGAGCAGACATCGTCGCACCTTGCGTTTGGCGCCGGGCCGGGCCAGGCGTCCGGAGGAGAGGTCCTGCACCAGCTCCTCCAGTTTGGGCTTGAACTGCTGCAGCAGCAGGGCACACGGCAGCCCCTCCCCCTCCGGCTGACTCACCGACAGGAAGTAGTATTTATACTGCATCTCCGTGGGAGTGTTGGCCACATCAAACATCTCAACCACCTGAGGAGAGAAAGGCGGTTAGGTCACAAACCGCCTTCAGCGACAGCCCTTTTTAAAGAAGGGCTTTAAAAAAAATGTTTACCCTGAAGGACAACCGAAGTGTAATGGAGAAAGGCAGAAGAGTGAAGAGGATGTCGCGCACACTTACGATGTAGTACTGCGGCAAACGGGTGAGCTTGATGAAGAGGCGTTGTTTTGATAGGTTGCCCACCGGGTGAGAGGAGGAATTAGACAAATGGAGAGTATTCGTGCATAGCGTAGGTAGATGCTTCACGGACTGCCTACACCTCTGCTCGCCCAACCAGAACCTATTCAAACAGAACGGAGACGCTCTCGTTAAACATCGGCTCCGGCGCGGTTCTGCTCACGAGGGGAAGCACCCGAGCTCACTTCAAAGAGGAGACAAAGCTTACTTCAGCTGCTGCAGCCATGTGATGATACGCTTCATGTCATCATTGATGGTTTTCTCAATGTCATCCAGCATTGACTGATCTGGGGTGGGGGTGGGGGAGTCATAGTATCAGTGGTGAAAGGCTATCTAGAGAGTTCAGCAAAACAGCTAACATCATTATTATAGCACAAGAACAGATAGAATCAGTTAGTAATACTCCGGCGTTATTTTTGTTAGATTTTTTGCCTTATAATTTTTTACTTCAGACAATAGTCATCACCGTTTCCCAAACAAATTTCTAAACGCAGAACATTTGTCACCATATCTGCAAATGAAGCTGGTAGCTGTTATTCATGTCAAAAGCAATATTTGCAATTATAATCCAAAACAGATGGAGCAATTTGTTTAAATAAACAAACACATACTTCTGCAGAAAAAAGCATTTGGGATAATGTTTGAATAACCTTTTACGTGACCTTACCAATTCCATACAACATAGGCTGAAACATTCCCGAGTGCAAATCGACAAATATGTGAAGACACTCCGATCGTCCACAGGGCTCCAGGATGGGGATGACCAGCGTGGGCAGGGCGGTCTCTATGAATGCTGGACAGAAACGAACCATCTGAAGTCATGCGTTTTTACGTATCCCCACGTCCCATTACACAGGTGTTCCCAACCATGCTCAAAGGAGAAGATTCCTGATCCATGAGAGCAAATCACTCTTACAGTTGTCACTGGGGTTGCTGCTCTTCAGTATGGCTTTGAGTTCCTGTAGCTTCTGATGGGAGCGGGCGTGAACGCTGTCAATCAAAAGTTTTTCCACTGAGAGATGGTCAATCTGCAATAATAATAAAAAAAAAGACCAAAGCTGACTTTGTTTAGGAGTAACATGAGTACCAGGTTTCCCCTTGTACTAAACCGTCTGGTCACGTTAACACTGTTCTGCAACGCTCACCTTCATGGCTCTTTCCATTAGCTTAGAGTCGCACGCTGGCAATGGAGGCTCATGGAATATCTGCAATGGCTTAGATCCATCCGTCTCATCGATCTTGATGCTGACCTTGTGCACGGCCGCCGTGCCCGTCTTCCGGCCCAGCACCTGTTGACTGGAGCACACGAGCGGCGTGAGGCACCACCGTGGAAAGATCGAGGCAGGGGAAAGGGTGAGGTGGGCGGGCTCTTACTTCCAGACAGCCAGGGTGAGGCACCTGGCGGGGAGGTAGCGCTCTACCTGCACCAGGTCGCCCCAACGCTCCCGGATCAGCATCAGCGTCTGTGAGTGCAACACCTCCAGCTGCAGCGACAGGCAGAAGGAGTCTGGCGAGGCCAGTCAAGGAGCGCAAGAGCCACGGCCATGGGCCCGTTATAGCGTTGCAAACTAAGCTAATCAAGACAGTGTCTGCAGCAGGAGTCTGCCAACTACTGACAAGTTGCACTCTCAAAAACAGCACCCATGTGGTTAAGCTACATTTACACATTCACCAAAAGTGTTGGCTCAAATTTCTCCATTAAAATCAATTTCAAATTTGAATGCAAGAACCCCAGAAAGGTACAATTTGTGGTATACTAGGGGCCTGTTTAATCAATTTTTAAAACAGATATGCCTAAGCATCAAGCAGTACACGGTGACACACAATGTGTCATGGCTTATTACGAATAATTGTGTTGAATACTAAGGGACCGTAGGGGAGGGAAGAGGTGACAGACAGCACATTGTGGAGGAAGTGGCTGCAAGGATACGCAAGACGCCGTACATGTCCTGGAGGGGCTTTTCATCTGCAAACAAGCGGGACTGCACCAGCTCATGGATGTAGTTCACCTGCATGCTGTGGACCAGGGCCCGGCCATCTGTGCAAACACATCAGAATATATTAGCATCCAACTGAACACCTTCGAAAACAGGAAAAAGATCATATGCTCAGCTTATGTGTACCGTGACATAGATTTATTATACACACCCCCTGTCTCCTTGTCCTCGACCAGAATCTCCAGTTTCAGCAACCTCCAGGGAATGTCTGGATCATCCCCCATCACCGTTAACGTGGCTTCAAACTCACCCTCCACACGGAACTTCACCCGCCCGTTGGCTACAGAGAGCGAACAACAGCGAAAGAGGTTGGTATCATGCGGCGTAGTGGTTTGTTATAATGCAACAAGAAGCTAACTCTGTCGTGAAGAGAAGGTTGCGATGAGTACCTACCCACGGTGAGGTTAGCAAGCTGGGGTGGAAGATCAGTGGTGACTAGTCGATGTCGGAGAATTTGATTCAGCTGGTTCAGAGTGGTCTGCTTCTCTGCTTTGGTGATGGGGTCTGGAGGAATTATTTTGTCCTGAAATGAAACACAATTTTACAGCTCAACTTGGCCATTGATGCATGAAAAAGGGAAAATAACACAAAAGGGAAAATAACACACTCACACTTGTGCTTATGAGTAGCCAGCAGTTTTCAGCAGTTCACAAGCATCTCAGAAGCAGAAGCATCAGCATGCTCAGATGCTCAGAAGCATCAGCATCTCGTTTATTATTGATTTATTAAGTCTGACTCATTAGAGCAGAGGGGTTGATCCAGTACTCACCCGGATGCATGTGGGAAGACGTGGGTATGACCCAGTGGTCAGAACATCAATGGCAAAAGGAATGGCAAAACTCGGCAGGCGGGCATGAACCAAGGCGTCCCGGGCCAGCGATGCCAGTCGGTCCGCCGTGTCAACGAACAAGAAAGCTTGCTGGTCCAGAAATGCAGAAATCATCTGTAGACAGAAAGAACAATAAGGACCCAGAACAGCCTGCAGTTCATCTCAGAGGGGCATAAATGACAGTAGTGGACAGCCATCTGCACCAAGATGGCAGCCCAAACATTAATGTGTACTGGTTGACATTTGGTGAACTTTGTTGGAATAGACAGAGCAGCTAGAAAATGTAATTGGGTAACAGGAAAGTAAAATCTGAGGACAACACACCGCACACTTTTCCACTTTTCCAGCATTGCTTGCCCATTTCACAAGAGCAAGGAGCCGAACGAAAAGCTGTCGCGTCCGACTGGCAAACTGGACTATTTCAATTTTCCTGTCAGAAACAGCAGCAAGGACAGGAAATCAACATGACTGACACGATCTTTTCATCATGAGAAATGTCCGTTATGTTCAAATGATGGAGACCACGAACAGATATGTGTACCCTACACCACAAGCAAGAAAATGGTGAAATGCTACTTATTATTTCTTTAAATACACCAGATGGACGTTACCCACCTCTCCATGTCTGTTTTTCGTGGAAGTCTGTAAGAATAAGGATAAACGTGGGGATTTAAAAAAGATAAACATGACACAAATATTTAACCATACAATATTAGCATTTTATATCAAAATCCGCTGTAGTTCAGGGGGTGAAATGTATGTATTTTTATTGGAATACAAAGTACAGGAAAATAGTAATATTAGAACAACTAGCAAACCTAACAGTTCTAGTTAGCATTTCAAATATTAGTTAAATATGTCACATGTATGCTTAACTTAACACCAACACGTATGTGACATTAGTTTATACCACTGGTGAATAGAGGTAACCAGCTAGTTATGAAGGTGCGAATTAGACTGGCTAGCCGGTTAGCACAGACGGCTACTGCTCAAGATAAGCTAACCGGCTAAGCTACGTCTATTCATTGAAGCAGCCCAGAAAGTTAGCTGGCGTGTTATCATAAAACCCACTCACAGTTCGGCCAGCAGCGTTATTTCATGGTAGGTCCTCTGAAGAAGGAACTCGATCAACACACTCAGACGGACCCCCTGGGTGGCCGGCGCACCGGGGGCGGGTTGCGGCGCTGAGGTTGGACCCCCGACGGGGACCAGTTGGCCATCTGAGCCGATTTGCACCGGAGCCATTTTAAACAAGTTGTGTAGAGCGTTATAAATCAACACAGGACGTCCTCCAAACGCGTACTTGTGACCAAGGAGTACTATATTATTGTTTTTTTCTAACGCTACTGCGTGGGCAAAATGCCTTCACCCCATGGAAAGTTCCTTTAAACCCGCTACTGAAACAGCTAGCCCCGAGAATCACCCGTCGCTCCTCACCGCCATCATCGCTGAGAAATACGTGAAGGCAAATTCTGTAACATTTTTTTCCAAGCCTCTTTTTCGAGAATTTATTTTAAAATAAAAGTCTCATGTTGAGACGTCCTTTAAATAAATGTGTGTTTTCGATGCAGCCTGATTATCAGATGCCTGTATGTAAATACTGAAATCAGAAAACGTACGCGTGAAATGTAACATTTTAAAACTTTAAAATAATATCTAGTTGAAAAGTGAACGTAGAACTTTTATTTTGCAGAGCAATAACTCGTCGCGGTATTTGACGATATCTCCTGTGCGAGATAACGTGTGTGGATAAAAAATGAAGATTGTTCTACTCGACTTGGTTTTCTTCGTGCTTGATTACCACCAAGGATCATGTTAAAGCGTCGGGTTTCAAAAACCTCATATTCGAATTAGTTTAGCGGTGTTTCAGAAACATTAGAACAAGGAACCTCTAGAAGCACCACTTTTGACCCCCCCCCCCCCAACAGTAACCCTAACCCTAACCAAATAAAACGGTGGAAACAAATGTAATACATTTTAACTACATTTGCTTGCAGATAATAATAATAATAATAATAATAATAATAATACTTGTAGTATTAACAACAACAATAATATGTTTGTTGTTTCTGTTTCTTAATTATTTTATAAGCTTTGAGCCAAAACTGTAAACGTTTATTTGTAACAGAATTTTCCTCAAAGCTCTATTTGTTCATGCTTTTGATTGATTGTTTGCTTTAATAATTGATACTTGTTTGCCAAGACATTTTGTTTACTTGTTTACTGTTTATTGTTGTTTGGTTAATATATATTGCCACACAGTAAATACAGTCATACTTCTCTTTTATAACACTTGTAAATAAATGGTTAAACATACTTTACATCTAATTTCTAAGGTCATTTTCACTTCTGCTGTGGAGCTTCGCTTCTGATACACTAAGCTTATACAGCAACCATATTAAATGATATTTACTTGCTAAAATTGTAATCAATTCCTTCTTTAGGGCATATTTGAAGCTCTTATCCATGATTCATGATTGTTCCAAAATAATCTCATTTGATGAATGGATGTCAGATGAACAATTTGTAAGCTACTGTAACGATTTATAAGCTACTATAAAACAGAATGAAGAATGTATCCATTTTGTCAAGTTTAAAAATAAGAAACCTAATAATGTATAATTATAGATATACTAGTAAAAAACGAATATCTGCTAAACATAAAGCTGCGCTTGTAGAGTTAAATGCCATTTAACTGCCATTTAACAGTCGCTGAGTGTTTTAACAAGGGCAATGTAGTGCGCTGCTGGATTTCATGCATTTATTTGCTGATGCATAGTACAAACAACTAACTTGTAAATAATTATTTTAATAACAATTGTCAGCAAAATATGTCATCATGAATAATAATTATTATAGTGGCCAAAAAGTAATAAAAGATGCTACGTGTTAAAACAAAACAAAATGAAACATTTTAAAGTTATATTTGATATATATTTGGTATTTGTAGAGTTCCAGAAAATTTCGGATATTATTTTTCAAATACATCCGTTTAAGAATAAAAAAGGCTTACGCAATCAGTTGATTAACATACATATACTAGTGTAAAGTTCTTGATCTCTTTGCTTTTGGTTTTGGTTAGGAAGTGCTCGTTGTAGTAAGAAAAGTACGGTGATTTCTAAAAAGGGGCCTAGTGAGCCATAACTGCGCGTGCGCGATGGATCATACTTCCAAGTTATGGGAAGTAGAGCGCGGCACTTGCGGCACGGCGACTGGCTCAACCCGAACTGACGAGAGACTCTGGAGGAGGGGGGGCAGCCGTTGCTGGTGACGCAGGAAAAACACCCAACAGTAGACAAAAAAAAACACACACAGGGACCTAATCGGAGACAGTTTAATATATGTCGAGCAGGAGATAAACGTATGACACAGCCGAACTTTCTAGCAGCGCGTAATTGACCAAAAGTGTGCGGTCGAAAGGGGGAAGAAGGTCCAATTTGATTTTTTTGGTAAGTGGCAAAAGGGGTTTCTTGCTATGTAGCTAAGCTAGCTAGCATCGGCTAAACCTTAGCGAGCTAGCCGTCGTTATCAGTCAACGTCAGTGGCGGACAGCCTAGCTGGCCGAATTCCTGTCATTGTGGAGTTGAGAGGCATTTATTTGTCATCCAGTACGTTACTGAGCTATTATTATTAATCCCATCCGGTCACACCACCGCGACGAGTGATTATAAACACCGCAGTTGGAGCTGTGAGTGTCAGCCTGCAACTTTAGGGAGTATCGCAGTACAAAGAGGGGGGTAGCCGGAGGTGGATGGCTAGCCCGACGAACATGGCTCGTCCAGCGAGCCTGTGGCGGTTCTGCATGTGAACACAGACGAGTGGCGTTGAGGTGGCCGGCCAGCCGAGGCCTGTCGTGGGTGAGCTGTCGGGCGGCGGGGTGTCCTCGGCTCCTGTGCGCTTCATGTTCACTCGGGGTGGGCTGGCAGCGAGCCTGGCGAGAGCTGAGACACGCTAGACGTTTAAAGTTCTCTGCCAGGCCCCGATCCAGCTGTTCTCCACTAAATCAGCAGGGTTAGCCGACCGATAACCTAGCCGGTTAGCTAACTAACTGGTCGTTTAAATATAAACGCCGATAGCTGGTCGGCTGTAAGTTCACCGCGGCTGCGTTTCATTATGGATGTCTGTGCGATGTTGACTTAACTCTCTTCGGAGTGTCGCTTGGTGTTTTAATCTGTCGTTTACATGGATGGTCCTTTTTTTAAACCAGCAACGCTAAAATAAAAACTATGCAATCCGATCAAATGTAGGTTAAATATCCAAGACTGCAGACTGGCTGGTGAGCTGGCTAGCGAGCCAATGCTGTCCGAGTAACAGGCACTTTTGTCGGTGTAAATAACTCACCAGCTGCGGCTACATGACGACGAGGAGGCCAGGCCTCGTCCTTTTTTTAGGCCTCAACACTTCTTCCTCGGTATCGTCAACTCTCCATTAAAATATGATTACAGCTGGCTTTATATACAGCTGGACGTCTCACTGGGGAAAACAAAAGTGCCACTTGGTTCGTATTTGAGTGTAAATGTTTATTTGTGTCCAGAAGTTTCTGTGGTTAGCCTGGTCGGTTAGCCTAGCCTGAGGTGGCTGCGCGAGCTCGTCTTGGTTACCTTCACTACATAATTCATCTTAACAGCGAGCCCGCAATGCTGCTAGCTCATAATATCACACAGCGGGGAATTTAATGCCAATGTTACAATATTTTATCGTGTTTTTGGTGCCACATAATGTCTGGAGCTCTAGCTGGTGTCGTTTGTGTGTACCTGGCTAACTGGCTAACTTTACTCGGGCTGACAACAGGCGAGCTCACTAACTAGCCCAGTTAGCTAAATGTGCTGAACAATTTCGCTGCGATCTGTAGGTATTATTGTTTTATTTTGCCTCCAGTGTACACATTATAAAGTTAGTTTTTTACAATAGTGCGAAAAGTAGGCTTGGGTAGATTTGGTATGATATAAATACACTGAAATGAAGCGTGTCGGTGGGACGTTGTTATTATTCCACAGTGGCAGGTACTACTGCGTAAATAACCGTGTATTTATTTATTATTACAGTTAATGTGAAAGAGCTCGGTGGGTCATGGAGTAGCTAGTTTGAGGAGCAACGCATATTGGCAATGCATAAATGTACTATTTTTTACATGGGAGGTGTACGGTTAAATTTTTATCGCATTCCAAGTGATAAACAGGAAACCTAAACAAATGGGCGCGTGTGCGTGTATTTTTTGAGATATATATATATATATATATGTGTGTGTGTGTGTGTGTGTGTATGTGTATACATAGATTGATATAGATATTTTGCAGCTTTAGCTTAGAATGTAAACATCCGGGCCAAACTGGATGTTTGAAGGGCTGTGCAATGCATTTAAATGCTAGCAGAGGTAAATGCAGACAGTCAAGAATCTTTAAAATCACAATTAAAATAATGCTATAGCTCCTGTTTCTTTTCCCCTGTTATGTCTAGCAGTTGAGTCATTGTGAAGAAAATGTTGTCTCTCTCTTGTTTCATGCCACAGTGCTTTCAGTTTAACATTAACATACCTTTTAGTACTCATACTGGTTTTAAACCTGATGTCAGTTACATTTTTAAGTAAGCGATACTTGATTGAAATAATGTGGAAGCATTTGTAAATATATATTTAAAAAATACTTAAAGTATAAACATGAGTGTAAGTCCCTTTCTATCACTAAGAAGCATTTGATTCAGATATGATCAACAATACACTTCAGTTTCTCTGCATTTAGGGTAGAGCATACAGGCAACTTGACCCTTTTATGTGTTCTATATGTAATATTCTTCCTGTATTTGTTGGGGGGGGGTTACATAATACAGGAGGTCAGCTAAAACAACTCCTTTAGCTTAACGAGGGTTTTGAATTTTACTTTGCAGTAGTTGAGATGGCATTGTGAAAGTTAAACAAACCTGCAACATTGCATTCTCTTAATGACAACATTTGCTTGAGATATGTGAATACAATTAGTTATTTACACATTACACAGAATGTGTCTTCAGTTATTTTATGCCTGTCTCTGTAGATGTGTGTTAAACTTAACACAATATTCATGCCTCAAGTCACAGCTATCTTGTTTGACCAGGTTAAGAGGTATTCTACAGATGCAATACTCTGACAAGACATGAAGGACCACTGGTCTTTTTTGTTTGTTTTTGTCCCTTTTTGTGGTCTGCTCCATTCAGTACACTGACGTTGTGCTGCCCTCAGCATGTCTGAATCTTCATGAGCAGTCACGACTGTGTTTGTTTTCTTACTTTTTTCAAAGTGTGTATAAAGTGTAAACTTGTCAAAGTGGTTTGCTTTTTTGTAAAATTGAATTGATTTAAAATCAAACTGTAGGTCCAGATGTTTTTTTGCTGGTGAGGATTATGTTTTATATGTTCCGTCTTGCTGCTGCAGTTTGTTAACTGGTTAATCAATGATGAGTCTAAATGTTGATGGAGAGCTTTGCCCTTATTTCAAAAATGTGTCTGTATTTGTAATGGCCTGCTTATATTTTCATTGGCAGAGTATTGAAGTAAGGCTCCAGATTAAATATGAAGGAGTACAACTGAAATTCAGCATTATGGCCTGTTGTACAGATCATTATTTCCACTGTGTGATTCCATTCTTTTATGTTCCAGGTTATGCAATGTTCTCTGCAACACCCCCAGTCCTCCAGGTGGTGCTTTCACTTTCAGATGTGTGCCGGTTATCCATCAGTCCACAGGAGGCAGTGATTTCTTCCCGTGCGGCAACGACATAAGCAGACAAGATTGCAAAGATCTGCCCTCTGTCTACTATGACTGCCACGACCCGTGGCTCCCCCGTGGGAGGGAATGACAGTCAGGACCAGGGCCAAGCTCCGGACGGCCAGTCCCAGCCACCACTGCCCCAAAACCAGGTCAGTGCTCCACTTTGTCACTGCGTCCATGTGCCCCTCCACACTACGTTTCACATAGTGTCTGCAGCCTGTTTCCATCTGAGGCTGTAAGTCCTAACTCATGTTTTATCCAGTATATGAAAAATTATGACATGGGTGGGCTTGCTTTTGGTTGTACTTACAATGTGGAATTTGTTATTATGCTGGTATTAAGGTGGCCTTTTAGAAGTATTAAATTATTCTTTAAGCAATTTAAGAACAGCACTATAATCAGCATGCTGTGCTCCAAACTGATGTTGTATGCAAGGAATAAATAGCCTATTTTTCTCCGGAAGTATAATGATGCATAAAATAATTGGAAATGTGTTGATATTAAGTCAAGAGTGATACAGCAGTGCAGTTCATGGATTTAGCAGACATGGGGATTTCCAGTGGAATTAATTGACAGACAAGTACGGAGTCGGGTCTGAGTGAGTATGAGCCACGAGTGAGGCTGCAGCCTCGGCGAGCGAGCTCCTCTACTTTCATGATGGCTGCCGGCCTTCAATAATCAGCAAATGACAGCGACGAGGAAAGAGAAGACCCCCGTGGGCTGTGCTGAGGGGTATTGGTATGCACTCAGGAGAGGGAGTGAGGGGTGCAGCTGGCCACACTCACACCTAGTGCATGCTGAAAGGGACCAATCAATGAACATAAAGCGCTTGTGGAGAAAGGAGCACCAGTTGGTTTGAGATGCGTGGCGCCCAGACGTGAGAAGCAAACTGCATATGTAGGTCAGCCAAGCAGAAGGAGCCTTTTCCAGCACGCCGCCCCCACGTTCCCCGAGTTCTGCCGCTTCCATTCACCTCGCATCCACACGTTCTGCCGCAGGAAGAAACGGGGCAGCGTCCCTCTCTCTCTCTCACTTTCTCTCTCTCTCCCTCACTGGCTCTGCAACGCGTGCCTTTTACAAACCTATTTGATAAGGAAAAGAATCCCACATTGATGCCATCAACCAACCTTTCAAAATTCAAATGTAACAAATCTGACTTTCTTTTAATTTAGAATAAAATCTGTTATCCACAGACCACAGCAGCTATAACAGCAGTTTTAAAAAACATTTTGTCACTTTTGCACTTTACTTGCTAGCCCCAGATTTTTACCAGTACTCTTTGTGTGGTCACCAGAATGTCTTGTATGAAGAAATATTTGAGTAGCCTCAAGAAATAGTCCTAGTTTTGTAGCGTGAACAGTTATCTTTTCTGAACATGCAGCTCTTGTGCAGGCATGGTGTGAGCGTTTATCTCTGTTTTTAATAGGGCTCGTCATACACCATGGAAAGCAGCTTTTCCTGGGAAACTTTATATAGCAGGGTTAATTTTTTAATTTTTGGAAGATCCATCAATCACTCACCCATGTAAAGTACTATAAGAACATTACATTCACTTTTTTGCAGGGCACATCTTCATTCTTTATTGTAATACCCTCCAATAATGACTGAATATTTGTGCGAAACTTATTGTTTCATATAATTTTTCAGCCTCTCTTAATTTGACGGCTTCTTTGATTTAATAACGTGGTGTTGTCTATTTCTATTATCCTCATTGTCCTCATCTCTGAAACGCTCGTCACAGACCTCCTCTCCCACCTCGTCCAATGAGAACTCTCCGGTGAGCCCCCCAGATGAGCAGGGAGGGGTAGACTGCCCACCTCAGCTGGAGGAGGAGGAGCCTGCCTTCCCCCACACCGACCTGGCCAAGCTGGATGACATGATCAACAGGTACAGCTGTTGAATACCTGCTCCTGCTCCGTCTCCCTCTGTGGGCAGAGGTGTTGATCTGAAGTGGTGCCATTGCATACGGTGGTGTCTTTGTGTCTGCAGACCCCGCTGGGTTGTTCCAGTTTTGCCAAAGGGTGAATTAGAAGTTCTTCTTGAAGCTGCTATAGATCTTTGTAAAAAAGGTAAAACAGAGTTGTATAATGAATTTTAAATTCTTTGTATGTTTTTCAGTGTACTATACATTTTACCCACAACATCTGCTTATTTGGTGCAGCCATCTTTTAGTGTGGCTGAATAATTTGGTCAATTTTCATGATGTATATTAGTGAACCCATGCAGTAAAAGGGCTCAGCTAATTTGTATAACTATTATATTTTGTTGTTTTTGTTTTTTATAAATGACATGAATTGTACCTGGAATGCAAAATTGAGTCCCATCGTTAACCTGTAATTTTATCGTCTGGCTTGTTTGTGTGTGTTTACTTAATGCGTTTGGAATATTTTTCTTTGGTTAGGTGTTTGTGTTATATGGATTTTGGCAGTCTCAACAGTTGCCTTTCATTTCAGCTTTTACAGCCTTACAGCCTCTGCAAATGTCAGCCTTTCATGGATTTTTTTTTCTTCCCTGTTGATTTTTGTCCCAAGGACTTGATGTCAAGTGTGAAGCCTGCCAGAGGTTTTTCCGTGATGGCTTGACAATATCCTTCACGAAAATACTGACGGACGAGGCTGTGAGTGGCTGGAAATTCGAGATCCATGTGAGTTATGCAACCTGCAGCCCAGATTCTATTATCAGCTCTTCACTACCACATCCTCTAACTAATAGTTTTTCATTCCTTGTTTTGAAGCAATGCAGATGATGTATAATCAAGTTCTTCATTATCCAGCTGAACTGTGAAATCAGTGTTATTTTCAGTGCTCTAGTCATGTTTGTCTGTTTCATTAAAACACCATGGCACTGATCAAAGGCCCCTTTCAGTAAAACCGGGGAAGATGTGCCAACAGTGGGACATGGCTCTGACTCACCCTCTCTTAAGAGGCCGCCGCTTCTTTTAGCTGCGCACAATTGACCAAATTAATCCCAGCGTTGCACACGGCAGTGCTAGTCTCCGTCATTAGGAAGTCGTTATATCTACCGCAACGTTTCTTGAGTGCCGTCTCTCCGCTGACTTGGTTCTCGTGCGTTTCTGTTTCCCGCAGAGGTGCATAATCAATAACACCCATCGTCTGGTAGAGTTGTGTGTCACCAAGCTCTCTCAGGACTGGTTCCCTCTTCTCGAGCTCTTGGCCATGGCCACCAACCCCCACTGTAAGTTTCACATTTACAATGGTACCCGGCCCTCAGAGACAGTGCCTGCCGGGGTGCAGCTGGCCGACGACGAGCTGTTCGCACGTCCACCTGACCCCCGCTCTCCAAAGGTAAAATGTTGTTGTTATGTTTTACACAAAGCCTCACACCTCCCCACCTGAGTGGATTTGCGTTTTTCACCATTGGCTGCCTGTGTTGTTTTCCGCAGGGCTGGTTGGTGGATTTAATAAACAAGTTTGGCACATTAAACGGGTTTCAAATTCTGCACGATCGATTCATGAGTGGTGAAGCTCTGAACGTGCAGATCATCGCTGCACTCATAAAGTAAGGGAACCCGAGGCACTTTACCTGGTTGTGCCGGAGTACTTGCCACTTTTTCTGTGTGCTGATTCCTTTTTTTTCTGTCTTTTGTTTGTGTGTTTTTTTTCGAGCAGGCCTTTCGGGCAGTGCTACGAGTTTCTCACTTTGCACACGGTGAAGAAGTACTTCCTTCCTGTTATTGAAATGGTTCCCCAGTTTCTAGAAAATCTCACAGATGAGGAATTAAAAAAAGAAGCGAAGAATGAAGCCAAAAATGACGCTCTGTCTATGATAATCAAATCATTGAAGAACCTGGCCTCACGAGTCCCCGGCCAAGAGGAAACCGTGAAGAACATGGAGATTTTTAGGTTAAAAATGATTCTTAGGTGAGAGATTAACAAATGTCCTTCAGCTCATTCAGACTTTTCAAGCTTGCGCAGTAGGGATTGAAAATGTGCTAACTTTTTTTTGTTCCTTCCCCCTATCACAGGTTATTGCAAATTTCTTCTTTTAATGGCAAAATGAATGCACTAAATGAAGTAAATAAGGTGATATCAAGTGTCTCATACTATACACATCGTCATGGCAACCCCGAGGAGCCAGAGTGGCTTACAGCTGAGCGCATGGCGGTAAGTTGTGCTTCTAGCGTCGGTCATGCTCGGAGGTCACGACCTTTGAGTACTTTAGTTATAAAACTGAATGGTTTCAACACCGCCTTTGTGGTGCGCTTGTTTTTTGTCCGGGTCAGATGTTGGAAAACGAATAGCCCATCTTAACAGACGCGTTCGTTTTTGATTATAGTCTTTGTGTGGGCACATAAGTTGAACACGAGCGTTTTGTCCCGCAGGAATGGATTCAGCAGAACAATATTCTCTCCATCGTCCTGCGGGACAGCCTCCATCAGCCACAGTATGTGGAGAAGCTGGAGAAGATCCTGCGGTTCGTCATCAAGGAGAAAGCCCTCACACTTCAGGACCTGGACAACATCTGGGCCGCCCAGGTACACCCGAGCCTCCGCTGTCTCACTGCAATGAAATGGGGTTACGTAAACCCATTTACAGCTGGAAATGCTGTATTATCAAACAGTGATCGTACCATGTTGAAATGGCAAAAAAAATGGTGAGGTGATGCTTAGTAACTTCTCTTAAGTTGAGTTTATTTTGTTTTTTCCCTCTGTCATCTCCAGGCTGGAAAACATGAAGCTATTGTTAAGAACGTTCATGATCTCCTAGCGAAGTTGGCATGGGACTTCTCACCTGAACAGTTAGACCATCTCTTCGACTGTTTCAAAGTTAGTGTGTGTTTGTTTATTTTCCTGCAGTGTATGGAGATAATATGAACCAGTAGATAGCAGAGCCTGTGTATTTAAATGTAGTTATTAGGCATGTGATCTTGGTCAAAGACACAGCAACAATTTTGTACTCTGGAATGCTGACTGAAAGATGACAAAAGACAAAAAGGACCTGAAAATATTCACAACCTTGGAGAAATGTTTGATCTTTGCATAATCGATAAAAGGGTCACTTGGCTTGGGGGATCTATAAACGGTTTAGGGCCCCCATACTCAAATAGCGGCCTATAGGGCTATCTCTTTCTGGCCCTCGAGCTGTTTTGAAAAGGTTTTTTTTTAGGAATCTTTCTTTTCAATCGCGCACCGCAATCTCAAGACGATGCCGGGGATTGCCACCCCCTCCCCCCCCCCCCCGTAACCGGCTCCTTCAGTGATTGAAAAAATAAAATGTGGCCCGTCATCATTTCTATTTAAGTACCCCTGGTTTAGGGGGATCTATAAAAAACGGTGAAAACGACAACAGTGACAGTAAATCCGGTGAGTTCAACTGTAGTTTTGATTCTGACCCCAGTGGTTTCTGAATGGTCTGCAGGAAAGCTGGACCAATGCGAGTAAGAAGCAGCGTGAGAAGCTGCTGGAGTTGATCCGCAGGCTGGCCGAGGACGACAAGGACGGGGTGATGGCCCACAAGGTGCTCAATCTGCTGTGGAACCTGGCCCACAGTGATGATGTTCCTGTGGACATCATGGACCAGGCCCTCAGCGCCCATATCAAGATCCTGGACTACAGCTGCTCCCAGGTAGCGTCCACGCCGTCTTGGAGCATCTTCTGCCATCTTCTGCCATCTTCTGCATTGGAACATCTGTAACTGCACGGATATCTTTTTTTATTTTATTTTTTTACAAGAAGAATTGGCAGAAAATATTACAAAAAATAATAATTGACATGTATATATTGTTTTGTTAAATGTTCTTATTCTTTTTGTTTTTATTTTTTAGGATAGGGACACTCAGAAGATCCAGTGGATAGATCGTTTCATTGAAGAGTTGCGATCTAATGATAAGTGGGTAATTCCTGCACTAAAGCAAATTCGAGAGATCTGTAGTCTGTTTGGAGAGGCTCCTCAAAATCTCAGGTAAACATGCCGTGGTATTAACACGGCATCCATCCTTAATGGTAGTTAAATCCAAAGGTTCATTCAGGCATATGTGTTTTACTTGCTATGGGGCGTTCAGCTGTAGTTCAGTTGGAGTAATGCCCCTATTCTTGAACAGTTTGATAAACCATACAGTGGTCCTATGACACTTTCAAAGGTATTTAAATGTCAATAAATGTAAAGAAATGTAAAAGTAGCAAATACATCGTGCACATGCTGTTGTTTTTCAGAAAGAAAATACCTATTAACTTAAAGGGCTTAGGGTAAGTGTAAAGCTAATTTGGGATATAATATTTGATTATAAACTTTGCTGAACTATTTACTGAGATTCGCTGTAAATCTGTGATCCAGTTTTTCAGATTGTAACTAATCATAAACTAAACCTAAATCGGCTGAACTTCGCCCCAGTCTTAAACTAAACCTAATCTGGGTCTGAAAAACTGGTCCAATAAATGACAACAGCTTCAGAATCAGCTTCAGCATAGCTCTGTTTGGGCTCCTAATCAAATTATCACCTGCTGGTCATGATAGGTAGTGTGTGGGTTCAGTGTGAGACACTCATGTACTGCGCTTGCTCACGCCTCAAGGGTTGGTCTCTTCCTCCAGCTTCATGTGGGGAAATACAGATTCCTGATTCAAACTTGCCTTGGAGTGGGAGGGGCATGACCAAAGAGCGACCAATAGTCTTGCAGCGCTCACCGTTTTCTCCTCCTTTGATTACAGTCAAACCCAGAGGAGTCCACATGTTTTTTATCGGCATGACCTTATAAACCAGCTACAGCACAATCATGCACTGGTCACGCTGGTGGCCGAGAACCTGTCGGCGTACATGGAGAACATGAGGCAGTTCTCGAAAGGTTGGTTGACTCCGTCGATTAAAAGCTTCATAGGTTACGAAGTGACGGTTCGCACGTTTGTGGTATTCGTGTTATTTCACGGTGTCTGTGCTTCTCTGGGTTTTAGCAGAGCACACGGACTTCGACCCTCAGACGGTCAGGCCCGGAAGTCGATACAGTCACGTGCAGGAAGTCCAGGAACGTCTCAACTTTTTGAGGTATGAAGCTGAAAAGAATTTTCTTTCTATCATTTTTAATTCCTAAACATGCATGCATAGATTTCAAGGCGCATGTTTGTTGGGTCATTATTTTCGTTTCATTCATGTGTATTTTTTTTTGACATAGCTAATGCATGTTGCTGTATATATGAACCTCTAGGAACTCTTGGTCCAGTGCTTTTAAAACCAGAGTGTCCAGAACCATTCCAGTGTCTGCTAGGCTTAAGAACGGTTGTTCACTGGTTTCTGCTTTGGGTTCTGCCGCCAGGTTCCTGCTGAAGGACGGGCAGCTGTGGCTCTGTGCTCCTCAGGCCAAGCAGATCTGGAAGTGTCTGGCAGAGAACGCCGTGTTCCTGTGCGACCGCGAGGCCTGCTTCAAATGGTACTCCAAGCTCATGGGGGACGAGCCGGACCTCGACCCCGACATCAACAAGGACTTCTTCGAGAACAACGTCCTGCAGCTGGACCCGTCGCTGCTGACTGAGAACGGGATGAAGTGTTTCGAGCGCTTCTTCAAGGCGGTCAACTGCAGGGAGGGGAAGCTGGTGGCCAAGCGTCGGGTCTACATGATGGACGACCTGGAGCTGATTGGTCTGGACTACCTGTGGAGGGTGGGTCCTGAGCACAGAGCGGAGGCGTCTGGCCACTCACAGAGTAGCGTGTGCTCTACGGGCCAGCTTTTACAACCAATCGAATGTTCACGTTTAGGGAAGAGTTTTGGAACAGTTTTTGAGGAGCTTTCAGGCCCATTGTAGGAGTTGCTTGTTCTCAGGGTCTGAGCGGAGTCGTGCATGTTGTTGGAGATTCGACATTTGATGAGATTAATTTCGATGTAGCACTGCTTCAGACCAGTGGAGCGCTGCAGCTCCAGTGACTATAGTGGTGACCAGATTGCGTTAAATCATTGTCACGAGAAGCTCTGAATTCCAGTACACGTGTGAGGCTGTGCATTGGTCCTGTCGGTCCTGTAACAAGGAGTCATCACTTTTGTTACCTTAGCAACCGAATGGCAATCTACGTCCATATAAGCGCAACCCGTATATAGTGTCCAAAGAAGGTCCACGACCCAGTTAGCTAATGGTCTCTTTGTTAGAGAAAAATTTAAAGGTTTATAGCAATTGTTCCTGGATTTAAGTTGAGAACAGCAAGAACCTGTACATCATAACTAATTAGCCGTTTTTGTGTCTTAGCACCTTTTGCCTTCAAGTTGTCTTAAATTTCCGTTCTCGTTATAACATTACGTTGGAATAAGGCTGTGTGTGTGTGTGTGTGTGTGTGTGTGTGTGTGTGTGTGTGTGTGTGTGTGTGTGTGTGTGTGTTAGACTGCTTCAGTCTGGCTGAGCTCAGTTCTTGGAACAGTCTGCTACTTCTGAAGAGTATTCAGCTGTCTGTACATGTCTGTCTGTCATAGGTGGTGTGTCTGAGGTTTACTGTTGTTTATGGAGCTGGTAGCACGCTCCGGGCTGTGTCTTCACGCCCCTAAGGCTGGGTTAATGGGGATGCTCAGAGCTGGCTGAGAGAGCCCATAATAACCGTCAGCATTGTTTTTCTTAGGTTGTGATCCAAGGAAGTGATGACATTGCTAGCCGAGCTATCGATCTGCTTAAGGAGATTTACACAAACCTTGGACCAAAATTACAAGCCAATCAGGTAAAGTCTTTCTCCACCAATAAGGGGTTTCATTACATGAAATTGTGTAGAAGTCTGATAATGCAAATAAATGAGAGCAAGAATCTAGTTCCCAGCATACTGAAGCCCCCAGCATACTAAACATGGCTAATATTGGATTGCAGGTGGAGATCCATGAGGATTTTATTCAGTCATGCTTTGACCGACTGAAGGCCTCCTACGACACGCTGTGTGTGCTGGACGGGGACAAAGACAGCATTAATTGTGCCAGGCAGGAGGCCATCCGCATGGTGCGGGTGCTGACCGTGCTCAGGGAGTACATCACCGAGTGTGACAGCGAATACCACGAGGAGAGGACCATCCTGCCCATGTCCAGGTCTGGCCCCTCACGCCTCCGTCAGCACAGACGTCTTGGGAAGTGGTGCCCGGCCCGTGCCAGCGTCTTCACCGCTGTTCTCTTTCCTGCAGAGCGTTTCGGGGCAAACACATCACGCTGATCGTGCGTTTCCCCAACCAAGGACGGCAGGTGGACGACCTGGACATCTGGTCGCACACCAACGACACGATCGGCTCCGTGCGGCGCTGCATTCTCAATCGGATAAAAGCCAACAGCGCGCACACGAAGATTGAGCTCTTCATCGGCGGCGACATCATAGACCCCGCCGACGACAGGAAGCTGATTGGGCAGCTTAATCTCAAAGACAAAACGGTAAGGAGCGCCCCCAACACGCTCGACGCCGTCCTGGTTTTCTAGTTATTGGAGTTGGCGCTGTATATGAACACAACTCTGAAATGTCCAAAAGTTAACGAGCAGCACAATCGTCCTCTTGTTCCTTTCCTTCTTTACACGACATCTTTCGTTTCTTCTTCAGCTCATTACAGCCAAGCTCACCCAGGTCAGCGCCAACATGCCTTCAAGCCCAGACAGCTCCTCAGACTCCTCCACGGGCTCGCCAGGCAACCATGGTAACCACTATAGCGACGGGCCAAACCCTGAAGTGGAAAGCTGTCTTCCTGGAGTGGTGAGCAACATGGCTCTCTCTCTCTCTCTCTCTCTCTCTCTCTCTCTCTCTCTCTCTCTCTCTCTCTCTCTCTCTCTCTCTCTCTCTGTCAGGCAATATGCTTTTGGCACCAATGGCATCAACACAGTTGCATCTCGTTCGCTTTTTAAATCCACGATGGTTTTGGAAACGGTCTCGGAACAGCCGTTTTGGCCTAGAAGCGAGACGTAAGGTCGGAGGTTCACGTTTGTGTTGTTGTTCCTCGTCGTCGTTCTCGTCCGTGTTTTGCAGATCATGTCGCTGCATTTGCGCTACAGCTCCTTCTTGTGGCAAGTAGCAGATCTGGGCTGCAACCTCAACATGCCCCTCCTGCGAGACGGCGCCCGGGTGCTTATGAAGCTCATGCCTCCAGGTGCACCATTCCCTCCTGCACGCACGCTCCAACCGCACGCACGCTCCAACCGCACGCACGTTCCAACCGCTCGCCGCACCCCCTTTGCCTTCTCCGTTCACCCCGTCATCCTGTCGTTGACCTCCAGATAACACTACGGTGGAAAACCTGCGAGCCATCTGCCTGGATCACGCCAAACTGGGAGAAACCAGCCTCAGCCCCACCCTGGACTCCCGGTTCTTCGGCCCGTCGCCTTCTCAAGTCCTGTACTTAATAGAGGTGTGTCTGGTGTGGCTTCGCCGAAGGTCCTCAGACGTGAAGGACGACTAGAATGTTCTGCGTAACTGGGTCAAGGGGGTCATGGGAAATACCGTTTTATAAATAAATGCGGTTCTGTCTGTGTGCTGGTGGCAGGTGGTCTATGCCTTGCTGATGCCAGCTAGCGGTACGCTAGGAGAGGACGCCAGTGACTTCCAGTACAACTTCCTGAAGAGCGGCGGTCTGCCGCTGGTGCTGAGCATGCTCACCCGAAATAACTTCCTCCCGAACGCCGACATGGAGACGCGGCGGGGGGCCTATCTGAACGCGCTAAAAATAGCCAAGCTCCTCCTCACCGCTGTGGGCTTCGGACACGTGAAGGCCGTCGCAGAAGCCTGCCAGCCGGCGGCAGAGGGCACCATCCCCGTGTCACCTGTAAGTGCCTTCCCTCCCACCCAACCCAGCTGAGTGGACACGGTAGAGTGTTCTGTATTTTCCCTTTAGCGTTATATATTAAACACCTGGCTTAATTAAAAAAAGTTCTTCTTCTCATGATCATGTACCCCGAAGGAAGCACATGAGGGTGGTGTGTAGTGAAGGCCGGCAGCAGGCCGTATCGGGTGTAGTGCTGGGGAGCTGTCGGCCAACGTGACCTTTCCTCGGGCTTCGCCCCAGGACATTGGCAACATCCTGACGGTCTTTACCCAGCAAATGTCATTGGTATACGGTGTCTCGACAGGAAATGTGCTTAGACTACAGACAGACACTCTTACTTCTTAAAAATTCACTCTTCGGTTCTAAGCAGCACGTGATTGGAGAAAAGACCAAACACAAATTCGTTTCTGAGTCGCGTGTTCTCATGGGGAAGCCATTCTGTACGATGGTGCAAATGTGCATTTTTAAATGTGTGGTGCGTGTTCAGAGTTAACTATTTGTGATTTAACCTCTGTATCATGTACATAGCCAAGAAAAGTACATTGTGTTAGTTTCAGCAAAAATGTAGTCACTTCTCAGAGTTTTTGAGCCATATTTGGAACTGCCAACCTTTTATTTTTTTTTTATTTTTTTTATTTTTTTTTTTTTTTTTTTTTATAAAGTCTTTAAATCTCCGTCAGATTGGCCTCTCATGAAAGAGATGAAAGCTCCATCTTTCCAGTCACTTCAAAACCCATTAACCTAATGGCGTGGAGACTCTGACTGCACATTCATGCACATTTTCTTTCCCCCTCTCTCTCACACACACACACACACACACACACACACACACACACACACACACACACACACAGATAAACCAGGCTACTCATGACCAGGCGCTGGTGCTCCAGAGTGCTCTGCAGAACATCCCCAACCCCACTGCTGAGTGCATGCTTCGCAATGTGGCCATCCGCCTGGCCCAGCAGATCTCTGACGAGGTACGTCTCCACGCTGCTCTCCTTGGTACTGTGGTACACGTAAGGCCGTATGAGTATACTGAAACAAAAATTCTGAAAACATTTGGAGTCAGCAGACAAAAAAATACATTATAAAAAGGGATGGGTTTTGTTTGTCATTTATGCAGTGGAACAGTGTCATTAGCATCTGCTGTTCAGATGCAGGCATTTGCTATATTACATTTGTGTGTTTATAATTATAAATATCCTGTTTCTCTCTCAGAACTTTTTCCAGGCGTCCAAGTACATCCCAGACATCTGTGTCATCAGAGCCGTGCAGAAGATCGTCTGGGCCTCTGGCTGTGGCACCATCCAGCTCGTCTTTAGCTCCAACGACGAGATCAGCAAGATCTATGAGAAGGTAGCACAGCTGTGCACTTGGAGCAGAATGACGGATGGTGTACAGTTTTATGGTCACATGGGCTTTGTGAAGAAATTTCTAGTGTTTTCTAGAGGGATTTTCTAGAAAACGCATACAGAATGTGATAATCTGTCATGTTCTTGTTAAACATTTACACTATTTTATGAAATTATATGGATTAAATATACAGTATATTTCAACGTGTGCTGTGAATGAATATTATAACTGTGTGTGTGTGTGTGTTCACTCTTCACTGTGGGGTTTTCCTCAGACTAACGCAGGGAACGAGGCGGATGCGGAGGACGAGCAGGTGTGCTGCGAGGCCCTGGAGGTCATGACCCTGTGTTTTGCCCTCACCCCCACTGCACTAGACGCACTTAGCAAGGAGAAGGCCTGGCAGACCTTCATCATCGACCTGCTCCTGCACTGCCAGAGCAAGTGAGTGTCATGTGATCGGTCAGCCCCGCCCACCCGCCACCGGGCCCTTGAAGGATGCTCGGCGTGGCAACTGCTGCCACGGGAACGTTTCTTTAAGTCGCTCTTTTTACTCCCAGGTCCGTTCGTCAGATGGCCCAAGAGCAGTTCTTTCTCATGGCCACTAGGTGTTGTATGGGACACAGGCCTCTTCTGTTCTTCATCACCCTCCTCTTCACAGTTTTAGGTGTAAGTTAAGCATCTTTTTTGTGTGTGTGTGTGTGTGTGTGTGTGTGTGTGTATGCTTGTTTTGTTTAATCGGAGAAATGGCTTATCGATGCTTGGAAGGCGTGGTTGTTGCTGATGAGATGTTATCCGTGTTTGTTCCAGAGCACTGCTAAAGAGCGTGCCAAGCACGCAGGGCATTACTTCACCCTCCTGAGGCACCTGCTGAACTACGCGTATAACAGCAACATCAACCTCCCCAACGCAGAAGTTCTTCTCAACAATGAGATTGATTGGTTGAAGAGAGTTAAGGTGCCGTGACCTTCAGCTGTTTCCATGCAGTTTTTGCCTCACGCTGGGCTTGTTTTATAATGCACGGTGTGTCCCCCGCAGGACGAGGTGAAGAGAACTGGGGAGACTGGTGTGGAAGAGACCATTTTAGAAGGCCACGTTGGCGTCACAAAGGAGCTGCTGGCTTTCCAGACCCCAGAAAAGAAGTACTACATAGGCTGTGAAAAGGGAGGAGCCAATCTCATCAAAGTAAGCTGTAAAGCTCATCTACATGTAGCTCTGATAGGTCTACATTCTCAGGCTGTGCTCCTGAATCTGCCATTTTTAATTCTGTAGGGTGGGTGTGATACGAGGGTTTGTCGTCGTGCCCCCCCCCACCTCCCTTTCTGCTCACCCCTTTCCCATCACTGCTTGGTCTCCACCACGTTCTTTCTCCTCTCCTTGCAGGAGCTAATAGACGACTTCCTCTTCCCGGCCTCTAACGTGTACCTGCAGTATGTGAAGAGTGGAGATTTTCCTCCCGAGCAGGCCATCCCCGTCTGCAGCAGCCCCGCCACCATCACCGCCGGCTTCGAGCTCCTAGTTGCACTTGCTGTCGGATGTGTGCGCAATCTCAAACAGATTGTTGACACGCTAACTGACATGTACTACTCGGGTAGAGATATTTATCTTTTTTATTTACTTAAGAATTTTCTCCTCATAATTGTAGATTATTGAAGATGCAATGTTTTGTTACAAAAATGTAGAATTAATCCCTCCCTTTAACTCCCTTTAATTCCCTTTCTTTTCAGGTTGTGAGGCACTTACAGAATGGGAGTATTTACCACCGGTTGGCCCGAGACCCAATAAGGGCTTCGTGGGTCTGAAGAATGCAGGTGCCACTTGCTACATGAACTCTGTGATCCAGCAGCTGTACATGATCCCGCCCATCAGAAACGGCATCCTAGCCATCGAGGGTACGGGCAACGACGTGGACGACGACATGTCTGGAGATGAGAAACAAGATAATGAGGTACTGGCTTAACTTCTCCGTGTCTTGTATCGGACGCCGTCGGTTAAATTTGTAGTCGTGTCTGGTGGTTATTTTGGGAGCTTTTGATACGTTCCGACCTGTTAGAAATGCACTCGGCTGAACGTGTTTCTTGACCGCTTGTATCAGGTCTGTCTAATTGCTAATGGAAAACCCTGTGCTGGTTTGCATGCATGTGAAAGTCCTCTCTGGCAAATGGACAAATAAAGCACTCCAAAGATCCGCTTTGTTAGATCTCCATCTTTGATTTATTTCAGATTGAATGTAGGTGAGACTATTGGCTCTTGTGAACTCTTGGTATCTGTTTAAAACAAACGCGTTCCTGTAGCACAGACTGTTGATATTCACTTAACTTCACTCCCTTTATTTTCTAAAAAACAACCTCCTTCACTACAGGTTAAAATGAAACTGTTGCCCAATGATGATGATGATCATCCTTTCTCAGTGTCATGTGACTGACAAAGTAGCCATCTCTAGAACGTGGTGCCACGTTGGCGCCGTCTGGAGCTGAGGGCACATGTGCTGGACCTGTTTAAAAAACACGGGTTTGTGTTCCACTGCTTGTTTTTCCCCCGTGATTTATTATGCATGCACTGTTGTTTTCGCAGAGCAATGTTGATCCACGGGACGAGGTCTTCAGCTATCACCATCAGTTTGATGACAAGCCCTCGCTCAATAAGTCCGAAGACAGGAAGGAGTACAACATCGGCGTTCTGCGCCACCTGCAGGTGATCTTTGGCCATCTCGCGTCTTCCAGACTGCAGTACTATGTTCCCAGGGGCTTCTGGAAACAGTTCAGGTTAATGTTCTTCTCTTTTTGTTGATTGTTATTGCGCCGGTTGTACCTGGACGCTTCAAATATCTACACGTTTCTCTACGACCCCGATAGATGAAGGCTTTGATTTGGGACTCTCTCTGTGCAGATTATGGGGTGAGCCAGTGAACCTGAGAGAACAGCACGATGCCCTGGAGTTCTTCAACTCGCTTGTAGATAGTTTAGACGAAGCTTTGAAAGCTCTGGGTCATCCCACCATGCTCAGTAAAGTGCTGGGAGGTTCCTTTGCTGACCAGAAGATCTGTCAAGGCTGTCCTCACAGGTACGCCTCTGGAAAGTGTCTTTGGGTGTTCATGAATGCGTCTGGTTACGATGTGGTACTTTTTAAAAATGTATTTAATGTGTGTCTGTTTCTAGGTATGAATGTGAGGAATCTTTTACAACATTGAATGTAGATATTAGGAACCACCAGAATCTCCTGGACTCCATGGAGCAGTATGTGAAGGGGGACTTGCTAGAGGGTGCTAATGCCTACCACTGTGAAAAATGCAACAAGAAGGTACGCCGCGCACACGGAGGGTTCGTTCTGTGGCAACGTGCTGGTTTTGTGTAGGGTTGGATTAAACCTGCGCTACCATTCGTCTTACTGCAGGTGGACACGGTAAAGCGTTTACTCATTAAGAAACTGCCCCCGGTACTGGCCATCCAGCTGAAGCGTTTCGATTACGACTGGGAAAGGGAGTGCGCCATTAAGTTCAACGACTACTTCGAGTTTCCCCGGGAGCTGGACATGGAGCCGTACACGGTAGCAGGCGTGGCCAAGCTGGAGGGCTCCGATGTTCACCCGGAGAATCAGGTACTGCCTCCAACACCTCAACTGTGATGGCCCACATGGCCTATTCTTATGAACTTCCACCTAGTCACCATGAAGACCTTTTCGGTCTGGTTTTAGGGATGGAAATCAGCTCAGTGTGTGTGTAGGGATGGCACACTTACTGGTTTTTAAGATGTAAAACCCAGCGATCATTACCATTTCAAATTTTAGTAACTGCAATAAACTTCCTGTATGTGTTTGGCAAATTTATATTTTTTTCTAGTTTTTTGTTTTTGGGTTTTTTTTTTTATGTAGTAAAAAATATGACCGGAAACCTTTCCGCTATTTCCACCTCATTTTCTCTCTGCTGCTGTATGTGTTTCAGCAGGTGATCCAGCAGAACGAAGTGTCGGAGGTGGAGGTGTCCTGCAGTTCCCGCTACAGACTGGTGGGGGTGCTGGTGCACTCGGGCCAGGCCAGCGGGGGTCACTACTACTCCTACATCATCCAGCGCAACGGCGGTGCCGGCCGCGGCGAGGGCGAACGCAACCGCTGGTACAAGTTCGACGACGGCGACGTCACCGAGTGCAAGATGGACGACGACGAGGAGATGAAGAACCAGTGCTTCGGCGGCGAGTACATGGGCGAGGTGTTCGACCACATGATGAAGCGCATGTCGTACCGCAGACAGAAGCGCTGGTGGAACGCCTACATCCTGTTCTACGAGCGCATGGACTCGCCGGACAGGGAGGGCGAGCTGGTGAAGTGCATCTCCGAGCTGACGGTGAGCGGCAAGCCGCAGCAGGTGAAGATGCCGTCGGCCATCGAGTGCAGCGTGCGCAAGCAGAACGTCCAGTTCATGCACAGCCGCATGCAGTACAGCCTGGAGTACTTCCAGTTCATCAAGAAGCTGCTCACCTGCAACAGCGTCTACCTGAGCCCACCGCCAGGTAAACGCACCTCGCGCAAATAAAGTGCCAAGTCCAGCGGCAGGTGTGAAAAATGCTTTCATCGAAGCCGGGATGTTCTGGGATATATGTCAGGATTACATTGGTTCTTTACGGTAGTCTTTGAGCAGAAATGTGTATTTTGATGTCGAGATACCATTTACAAGTGTCCTCGTTGAAATGAACTGCTTGCTTGCTTGAGGCACTGCAGTTTTATGATGGCCGCTGAAGTCTGAAGTACTTTCAGATCATTCATAGCTGTAAGCAGCTGCATAGCCCAAGTTATGTGTCTCCGAATTATTTAGCAGTCATACAACGTCCTGTTGGGAATATTGACCATTTTATGAGTGTGACGTAACCAGTTTAGGGACCATTTTGGATCATGCTGTGGTTGAATGTTTTGGGTGTATTTCCTTAGTTCATAACTTTACTAGCTGATGATGTGAGAGCTCTTCTATGCTGCCAGATCATTAGGTAGAATACAAATTTATTCGTTCTTTTAAAAACATGTTTAAAAACTTTTTTTCGTCTCATGACTTGAATTTTAATGAGGGTGTGTTTCGGGTGACATTTAATTACCCATCACTGAAACGCCGGTGTCTCTGAGGCATGCTTGTACATGAGTGATCTGAATTTCAGAAAGCAGTCTTTGATTTCTCTTGATTATTTATGGATTCATTAGGCCAAGACCACCTTTTGCCAGAAGCAGAAGAAATGGCTACGATTAGCATTCAGCTCGCTGCTCGCTTCCTCTTCAGCACTGGATTCCACACCAAGAAAGTCGTCCGTGGTCCCGCCAGTGACTGGTACCTCCGTCTTCTTAAAAACACTGCTGCACTTTTCACCAGTGAAAAGACCGTCGTCATTCACATATCGATTTAACCTTTGATTCCTTTAAACACGATCACGTCGAATCTTGTCCTAGGTATGATGCCCTTTGCGTCCTGCTCCGACACAGCAAGAATGTACGCTGCTGGTTTGCACAAAATGCCCTGTTTGCCTACGCAAACCGCTTCTCGGAGTACCTTCTCGAGTGCCCCAGTGCAGAGGTGCGAGGAGCCTTCTCCAAGCTCATAGTATTTATTGCACATTTCTCCTTGCAAGATGGACCCTACCCATCACCAGTTGCCTCACCAGGACCGTCCAGTCAGGTGAGCTGGTAGATCCTTTACTGATGCCAGGTCATGAATTGTGATCATGATGTCACTGCATTGGAATGTCGTGATACAAAGATTTTTGTTTCTTTATCAAGTTACGAGTTTGTGTATTTCCAACCAAAAGCTGAAACACTTTTTTGCTTCATATCGAATTTGTTTTCATATATGTAAAATCAAATCACAAAGTTTTAGTACAGCAAGAAAATGTAAACAAAAATGTAACGCAGTGACATTCTAGGTAAATGACTGTAACCTATTGTATGTTGTGACCTAATGTAATGTAGCATCATGTTCTCAACCTGTTACTTCCAGTCTGTCCTGAAATGTTTATCCTCCATTGACAAAACTATCGTCATCTCAGTCGTTGAGTGTCATTTTAATTTCAAACTTTTCTTTGCCAACAGTCAAAATGTATTATAAGTTTTATAGCAGAGGGTCGGTTCAAGAGATAGTGTACTACAGAAAAAATGTTGCTGAGACTGATTATAAATATCATAATCATAGACTAGGCTAAGCTGTAGGGCTGTCTATAGTCCTGCTGTGTGTACAGGGGTCGATGTGAGGACTTTGTGGGCATGCCCCACTGAAGTCTCTGTGAAACCAGTTGTGTGGTATTTCTGCAATTTTGAGCCACCTCTGTTTAGTAGTGTTCTGTCTTTTCTGCTGTTGGGATCCTGGTTTTGACATGTATCCTCTTTGAGCTAAGGATGTTCTGTGTTTGTTTGCTCTGTGTACTTTGTAATTTGATTTTAAACCCACTTCAGGATTTTTCTGCCTCTCCTGGGCATAACAGGAGAGTGAACTAGCGAACTACCGCCTACTGATCTTTGAATTCATGAAAAGGTCGGGTTGTTTTTCCGACAGGTGTTTAGCTACGTTTGACGTGATTGGCCAGGTTTGGCGTGACGTCCCCCTTTGAGAGACACTTTAAGCAGCTCTTGCACGGGTCCTCTATTAAGACAAATTATCTGCATATTACACTTGGTTCTGCCCCGTGTCTGAGAGCTCAGTCCTCCTTCCCCTCTCCAGAGTAGTGCAGGTGCTGCTGTCTCTTCAAGTCCAGTGTCCTCCCAATGGAGACGCGGGACACTCTCCGTAACGCTGTCCACTCACTTCACGCTCGACGCGGCTAACTTTACAAACTCCGCCCACTAGCAATGTCTGTGCTGGCAACATTGTGCTGAATCACACATTCTTGTTAGCCAGATCAATTGAATTGTTGTGCTCCCACTACAATTTTCAGTACTCTAGTACCACAGTACTAGTATACGGTGCAATACTAGTGCGAGCTTCAATGTTATAGCAGTTAATTGTACGTTTTCTTTTTTCTCCCGCCGTCTCTTAAATTTCATGTGTTTCTCCTGGATTTTGTAATCCAGGGCTGTGATAATCCAAGACTAAAGAGACCACTTTTGTGTTTGTGCCAGGGCTGTGATAATCTGAGCCTCAGTGACCACTTGTTCCGTGCGGTGCTCAACCTGCTGCGGAGGGAGGTGTCCGAACACGGCCGCCACCTGCAGCAGTACTTCAACCTCTTTGTTATGTACGCCAACCTGGGTGAGGAGCCACGTTCTTTATCTGACACTTAAAGGACATGACCGAAATTCTGGCATGAGGTAACCTCTACCCTCCGTCCTTCACCGCAGGCTTGGCTGAGAAGACACAGCTGTTGAAGCTCGGTGTGCCAGCCACCTTCATGCTGGTGGCTCTGGACGAGGGGCCGGGCCCACCCATCAAGTACCAGTACGCCGAGCTGGGAAAGCTCTACACCGTGGTGTCTCAGTTGGTGCGCTGCTGTGACGTGGCATCCCGCATGCAGTCCTCCATCAATGGTGAGTTGCTTCTGCTTCCTCCCTCCACCACCCCCAGCTTTGCCCCCCCCCCCCGCCCTATGATGACTCCCATCCTTGCTCAGTGGCGCGTGACTGACAAATCCGCCATCTCCAGGCACTTTTGCCTCGTTGGCACGTCCTGGAGCTGAGGGCACGTGTGCCACAGCGGTAAACGTGCACGCGCCGCCGTCTCTCGTTATAAATCGACGTCTTTTTTTTGTCCTCCGTCCCGCGCAGGAAACCCTCCGCTCCCGAACCCGTACGGCGACCCCAGCCTCACGCAGCCCATCATGCCTCTGCAGCAGCTGGTGGCCGAGATCCTGTTTGTGCGAACCAGCTACGTGAAGAAGATCATCGAGGACTGCAGCAGCTCTGAGGAGACCATCAAGCTGCTGCGCTTCTGCTGCTGGGAGAACCCCCAGTTCTCCTCCACCGTGCTCAGCGAGCTCCTGTGGCAGGTAGGAAACATCACATTCACCTTTGGATAAAACCCACACATTTCTTTCTAACTTTGTTCACTTTTGAGATTCTATTTGATTTGATATTCTGTACAAAACCTCGGCTTCGCTTTGGACTTAATACTTGAATAGTTAGTGGCTAGACATAAGCTGTAATCAAATCACATTTATTTATAAAGGGCTTTTTATGTGTTTATAACAATGCAGCTTTACAAATCTAGATTTGGGTCCTAATCCCTAATTGGGTCCAGATCCATAACCCCAGAGCAAGACACTGGTGGACTAAGATTTGAGACCTGTCCTTCTAGGGCAGCCAAGCTAATACGCCGTGCTTTCTAATGTTCTAGTCCATGTAGCAAGTTCAGATTTGATGTGGGAGTCTCGTATAGTCCAGTGGGTCTACGGTGGCCAAGGCTTTTCTGCATCCATTGGAACTGTACTCCAGAGACATGGCTCTTGTAATATGAACTTCAGCCATCGTTTTTGATTTCCCTTAAAAGGTTGCGTACTCGTACACGTATGAGCTCAGACCTTACCTGGACCTGCTGCTACAGATCCTGCTCATTGAGGACTCCTGGCAGACACACAGGTCAGCCCCGAGCTTGCAATTCTAGAAGACTGCAGACCACCGCTTGCTGATTTTCGTGTAGTTCCTCTGACATCTCCTTTATGGTCCACCAGGATCCACAATGTGCTGAAGGGCATCCCGGACGACCGCGATGGATTATTTGACACCATCCAGCGCTCTAAGAACCACTACCAGAAGAGGGCGTACCAGTGCATCAAGTGCATGGTGGCTCTTTTCAGTAACTGCTCAGTGGCCTATCAGATCCTACAGGTACACACGACTCCGATGGCAGGAGTTGGTCCGTTGATTTTATTTAAGATCGCATCCATAATTGTGCCCTCGTTAACACTTAGTACCTGCTGCTTGCGCTCATAGAGTAACGGGGACCTGAAGAGGAAGTGGACGTGGGCCGTCGAATGGCTCGGCGATGAGTTGGAGCGTCGGCCCTACACTGGCAATGCCCAGTATACCTACAACAACTGGTCACCTCCCGTCCAGAGTAATGAGACCTCCAACGGATACTTCCTTGAGCGTTCCCACAGTGCACGCATGACTCTGGCCAAGGCCTGTGAGCTGTGCCCGGAGGAGGTAGGGCAAAAACGCACCGCCCTCTCCACCACTGAGGCCATTAGCATGTTGGGGAGTAGACCAAATGCGAAAACAGCCTGCCAGATATATTGTTGACTGCTTATAAAAAGGGGGGGGGGGGGGCTTCCGAACATTTGGAAAATAGAAACGGTTTTCTGTGCGTTTTATTTGCAGTTGCTGTGTTTTTTTCCTGTAATTGAACTTACGCATATTATTAAAACTGCTGTCGAGGAGTTATCACCCTTCTGTAGATTTTAACGCTTCACCCCCTAGTGCCTACTATTTACAATCCACTTCAAATCTGAATTGAAGTAGTTAGGTAGCATGCTATGCTGTAGAGAAAAAGCACAAAACTTTAGTGGCAGACACATCCTGGATGCTAAGTGTGAACCTAATGGGGTCTGTTTTTTTTTTTTTTTTATCGCATTTGCCCTTTATTTCATTTTTAACATTTATTGAAATGATGGCAAATTTCAAGTGGTGTATATAACTATAGATAGGGCTTTGAGTTTTCGACAAATTTAATTTCCAGATATTTATTTTGCAAGTCAAAATGTAAATGTTTTGCAGTTGGCGTTTATACAAATGAATACTGTTCCTATTTGCACCTTATTTCATTCTCTTTTCCATTGTTGTATTAAAGCTTTGTCTACTTAATTTGCTAAGCCAAGTAAGCTTGTGCCTGTTGAGTTGAACTAAACCGAGGGCCATTTGACATTGTTGCATATTTCCAGCCGTAGATAAGTCCACGCTTGCATCGTTTTGACGCCTGTAATATACAGTATGCATTATTATTATTACCTGCCATTTCAAACCAGTGTCACTTAACGAAGCACGAGGTGGTGTCTGAAGAGGACGCCAGCCGGAATCCGTCCTCGCCACAGCAGATTTTGCCTGGGGAAGTGACAGGCCAGCAGCAGCACACTGTAAGACTCGGATGCCCCTGGCACACTGGTGCCATCTGCGTAACTTTCTTGGTCTTCACAGGGCATGATGTAGCCAAGTCCATTATCCCCTCTCCCTCCCCCCTCCTTTCAAACCAGCCAACCAGACCAGAACTCTCTGGGTATCTGTTCTCTCGTGTCCTCATGTCACTGTGCTTTTGGACTCGGAACTGTTTGTGTCATAACACAAAGTGATCGAAAACTCTAAGCCTTGGCTATAGTGTACAGACGACCTCTGGAAAAACAAACAAACAAACAACAAAATTCTGTGTTTTTGAGTGCTTTTTGTTGGAGTTTGTGTGGAGGTAGTATTCCGTCTATAAAAAATCTCACTCAGATTAGCTTGCATGACATTAATATGAGTGATGTAAACATTAGTGTTGGCGAGATATTACAACACGTTTTGTATGGCGAGGCTACAGTCCTGAGGGCCTTACATGACTTCTTTTGCATGCCGTAGAAGGCCGTGCTTGTTCTAGATGGAGTTTTTAACACCTTTTTTTGTTGTATTGCAATCTTACTTTTATCTTGAAAGTAGTACTTGAAATATTTTTATTGCTTTTAAAATATTTTTCATCCAGAAGTTACTGTTTGTTATATATTTGTCTTTGTCTGCCATTAGGTTCCATTGTTATTTGTTGTCAGCTTGATTATATGTAAAGTGTTTTTAATAGCCTAAGGTTGTCTTTAGGCAATATTTATATATTGTATTTAAATATTGAAGCCTACTCCACCAATAAGATCACTCATCTAATTACTAAACCAAATGTAAACCAGGTCAGTGCTATGCAGGTTTAAGATAACTAAATCAGTTCTCCTTTGCCAGGATCCTGTTTTCCACATATATAAACATTTCCTATTAATGAGTTATATGGATTTATGATGGAGGACTCTTTGTCTTCATATTTGAATTCTCAAATGTTCAAAGCCTCTGAGTTTTTAATTGAGGTGATTGTTCTTTCAGGAGCAAGATGATCAAGAGGTCCCTGAAGATCAGGACTCTTCTCCACCTGAGGACACCTCTCTGTACCCCCACTCTCCTGGGACCCAGTATCAGCAGGTAACACGGAGGCTGCCTGATATCCAGCCCTGTGCTTGGACGCCGTAGCATTGACCACATGTGCAAAACCGGTCCTGAGATTTATTATTGATTTATTTTTTGTTTTACCCAGCAGAACAACCTCCCGCACGGTCAGCCGTACACGGGCCCAGCGGCTCAGCACATGAACAATCCTCAGCACGCCGGCCCGCGAGCACAAGAGAACTGGGAGCCCCCGGAAGAGGCTCCTCCCACCCAGCCGAAAGACTAGCACAGCGCTCGCGCCCGGTCCTCCACGCTCGCGCTCGGTCGAGCTGTTCGATCGAAGAGCGAGGCCAGGCCCCACCATGCAGCGTCACTCCAGAACCCGTGTCTCCAGAAACTTCCACTCCCGTGTCCTTCTAATCCTGGGGTGGAGTACTCACTGTCTGCCCTGCAGTATTAACACCTGCCTGCAGGGGGCTGCGTGTGGTGTTCTAATAAGCCAGGCCTGAAGCACTTGTCTCATGTGACGGCGGTGTACATATTACATTGTTTTGACTGTTTCCAACCAGCAGTACAACGTGCTGTTTGGGACACTTGCAGATTTATGAAAAACTAAATTCAAAACTACAAAAACATGAAGGGAGAGAGACAGAGAGAGAGAGAGAGAGAGGGAGCAAGGGAGGAATAAAAAAAAGAAAAAAACTTAAAACAAACAAAAAAAAAAAGCCCTGTTTTATCACCTGTGCGCAGTTGTGAGGTTTGGTCTGCCTTTCGGTCATACCATATGCCATTTTGGTCATACGGCTCGCGATCATTTTATCTACATCAACACTTACTTAATCTAATCCCTCTCCGGAGCTAGAGATGGCTGTAGCGTAGGCATGATGGAATGGTTGGATGATCGTTATGATGCTAGGTTGATGTGAAAGTGGTTATGCAACATTGTTCTGGAAACTTTCATTGCCTTTCTTCTGTTCTGGTATTAATTCAATCATTTGAAAGCTCTAGTTGATGTGCTGTAACATTTTAGCATGGCTTCACACTGGATTAGTGTAGCCAAAGGGAAAACTCTGTGATCATAACAGCTGTAGCTTTTAATCCATAGCTCTTTTTGACAAGGCATTTCTTCTCCCTTTTCTTCCCCCACCATTTCTCCAGTCGTTTCTTGAATCAGTGTAAGAAATAGGTGGCTTCTCAAATGCACACGTGTATCCTCAGCCCTGACATTTGGCACTCGGGTTCCTGGTGGGAATAAGTGGTTTTTTTGATTTATAGGAATTTTAGAAAGAGAAAATGTATATGCAACAATGTGCTATGGCGGGATGCCTGGAGCGTTAGTGGACGGTGATCAGTGTGCTCGTTTGTCTTTCCTTGGTTGAGCCTTGCGTTAGACAAACTAAAAAAACGATTGACATTGGCCACTAAAGTCGACAGACTTCAGATGCTGTATGTTCACATTTGCTTATTCTACTTGAACACAGGCTGTCTGAGGACTCTTCATTGGAGCAGAATGGAATTAAAGCAGGGTTGTACCGTAAAATAACTGCTGGTTAGTCATGTGGCAACTTAAGCTAGGTAAAGTAATATTCTCTAGGAGTAAAGGTAAACATCAGTAAATACTGTATTTAATTGGTAACTTGAATGCTTTTGTTCCTTTTTTTTGTCTAAAAATACCAAATACTCCTGCAAATGAAACTATTCTGCCCACCATATATTTAAATATTTTGCTGTTTTATTTTATAGAATTTATTTTGTTGTATTTCACTAAAAGAAAAAAATAGAATTTGATTTAAGAGGAACATTTTTGTCCTTGTGTTATTTTTAAAGATATTGACTGTACAGAGTTCTTCGCCCTGTTTTTTTTTGCCGACTTTTGTTTTGGCCATGGTGTGACGTTGAATTCTGGAGCCACAGTCGCAATGTTAACTTTCACTTTGTGAGGTTTTTTTTGTGCACAGAAATATTACAGACAGCATTGCGCCCTTCAAGAATAAAGACAAACTGAATCTTGAACATGTCTAGTGGTTTGCGTCTACACCTGAACATGGTCACTAGTTAAGGTTGCCTTGGACATGAACCACCCGAGAGCAAAATAGGCCCCCAATATACATGTGAGACATTCAGGTTTTTAGGAGCTTGGTTGAGGTGTTGGGACCCACTGGTGGATTTTGATGTTTGGATTAGAACCATTCGACTTCAGGTCAAGGAAGTACTTTACACCCCCTCTTATCCCTTATATGTGTGAAAATGGCCAACGCTTACGATCAGGCATGGGCGCAGATGTAAATTCTGAAGTGAGGGGGACCAAGCTGTACAATACATACGTTTATGCTTGTAGATGCTAGACTTCGCATGGGGCCAATATAAATCTGGAGGGGACATGTCGCCCCCCCCCCCCCCCCCCCCGTGCCATCTGTGCCCCTGCGATCAGGGGAATAATGGAGCCAGTAGTTGTAGCCATCTTGTTCCATTAGATGCAGCACAGTGAATCCAAAGAGGACAAACCTGTTTGAAGATTTCTGGCCTGGCAGCAGGGCCTTTTAACAACTAGTTTACTGGACATGGATTACTGACCACATGGGAATAAAGTGCAAGGCCTCTGGTGATTTTGCACAAGACGTTTTTTGAGAACAGCTCAATTAATCTGAATCTTGTAAAGTGGTCCAGACTTTCGAATTACTTTTGTCCAGTTTTAGATTTTATTAGTATCTGAAAAGCAATTGCCATACTAGATTAACCAGGCTAAAGTCAACCCCCTGCCATTTAATATATGAAATTCTACCTTTAACATTAAGTGTTTATCTAACTGGCCAATCTTCTAAAGAAAAAAAAAGGTACTTCAGCCAAGCCATCTTTCTTGGGAAACATTTTATTATGAAGAGACACTTTAGTTTTCCTTCTCCTGGACGGTCTTTGTTCCACGCAGTCTGCCAGTACGACGGGCAGCGATGAGACCGACCTTGCGTCCAGCAGGTGCGTCCCTCCTGATCGTGGAGGGCTTGCCAATGTGCTGATGGTTACCACCACCGAATGGATGCTCAACAGGCTGGAGATGAGAACAAGGCCGTTCAGAGCAACGCAACAAATCTCACTTTTAAGAACCACTGAAGTATTAATCTGCGCTACATGACCGAACTATGATTCACTTAATAGAAAATAAACAGTAAATAGTTTTGCACCCAACACCACGCACTGTACAGCCCAATGTCGCACTGACGATCGAAAATATGCCCTCATTGCAATACTCAGAACTACTTGTGTATACTTTTTAGTATCAGAATAATAGTAATGACAATCTGGGCCATGCAGGACAACCGGAACCACAGTCAATCCTCTACTTACGTTCATAGCCACACCACGGACACGAGGCCAGCAGTTCCTCTTGACCTTGTACTTGTGGTAGGCACGTCCTGCCTTCAGAATGGGCTTGTCAATACGACCACCACCAGCAACAATTCCTTTGGAGCAAACAAGCAGCAAACACGTTTAACTGGGGTACATCAACTTGGGCAATCGTGAAAAAAAATGAATTTCTCTCGTGCTTTTCCATTTCAGGAGCCAGTCATCTCCCTCCATGAGGCCTGCATGTCTATACGCTGTTCAGCAGTTTCATCTAGGTACACCTGATTACTCTTCAGTGGCTTTAAATAATTTAAACAAAGTGATTAGTTCAGGGACTCACTTTGTTCATTTAAACCGTGAAAAAACAGTGTTTAAAGCAACATTATGCAAATCCATTCTTATGAAGAAATCAGGAGAATAACACAACAAAAGGTAGTATCTCTCACAAATAACACCCCAATCACCTGGCACAGTAGTGCCTCAGCTAGCGTTTTAACAGTGCATTATTGGACTACAACTGCCAAGAAAAGGCAATCAATACAAAGATACCACGTAACCCTGTTGTGTAGTAGGTACAGAACCATAAGGAGTCATACTACCTTGACCACATTACCCAACACATCCAAAGCAAACACTACACTTTTTTTTTTTTGATTCAATTAAGAAAACAAGAGAATGCCTATGAAACAACCAGCGTTCCCAAACCATAAATATTCGGACGTTTCAGAGAGTGCTCACCGACGACAGCCCTGTTCGATGAGGAGATGACTTTCTTGGCTCCGGAGGGCAGCTTGACTCTGGACTTCTTAGTCTCGGGGTTGTGGGAGATGACTGTGGCGTAGTTTCCGGACGCACGGGCGAGCTTGCCTCGGTCGCCTGGCTTCTCCTCCACACAGCAGATGATGGCTCCCTCGGGCATGCCACCAACAGGCAACACATTGCCAATGTTCAGCTGGGCTGCAGGTCATTCAGAAAGAGAACGATTCGACATCCGATTCACTTCCCACCAACATCAGTGAGTGCCTACACTACAACACTAGCACGACACTGAGAAAATCATACAAATATGTTGCAGTCGATTATGCAAAACACACAATCCAAGCTGTTAAGGATGCCAGCGGTACCTTTCTTGCCACAGAAGATGAACTGCCCGGTGTGGATGCCCTCGGCAGCAACAAACAGCTCGGTCCTTTTCTTGAACCTGTACGGGTCTCTGAACACCACTTTGGCCAGAGGAGCGCCGCGGCCCGGGTCGTGAATAATGTCCTAAAAACACAAGGATTAGACCTTCACTCTCCTGTCTGCCCCCCACAGACACCCTCTAGGGCCAAACTTATGGCCTGTGCCCAAACTCTACCTTCACGATGCCCTTGATGTAGCCGTGTCGCTCGGCGAAGTCGATGTGTCGGAGTTTGGCGGCACCTTTCCTGTGCTTGACGTGGGCCTTGAACACCGAGCCCGCACCTTTCCTCTGCGCCCTGATCACACGGCCCATCGTGCCTTCTGGAGGGGGAGAAACACAGCCGTCACACACACGTCCACACACCACCGGCATGGCCAGAGTTTCACACTCTCACGGCACTAAATACAAACAGCGTGACCACTAAATAAATAACTTTAACGACCCACAACAGATAAAAACGTTACGACTGCTGGAGCAGCATCACCAGTACAACATCAAGAAGCTAACTAGCTTAGCTAGAAACAGGTAGCTAAACTATAAAGTGCTGGGAAATGCAAGTTAATTAAAAGCTGTTGACTCAAAACTCCAAAGGCCAGACGATAATTCAGTGTTAACTGGATTAGTCACTGTAGTACCACACACACACGAGCGTTTAGAAGACACCGACGCCGGCGACAGACACGTCTAGGCCGTAACAACTTTAATGTCAAATTTCGCGTATAAATGTACTATCCCGTAAACATAAAGTCATGTAAAATTTGACACAAACTTCATATGTGTGTTTGTTAGTTGATTTTAAAAGTGGATGGTTACAATTACATAGAGATTTAATGTCGATGTAACAGAGAGAACGTAATTCAACTCTCATACCTAATCTCCGCTGAGGGAAAAAGGAAGTGTAAGGGTGACGGGACGATTTTCTTCCGGAGAAATAGACGGAATGGGAGGAAACGGCGCCCCCTATCGGTCCATTTATTATTTTCGCGTGATCAGTATGATTTCAGGGCGTGTCAAAACATTTCCAGAGCAAAATATTCTTCCCTTTTAAATACTATTATGTTTAATTTCAGCATTTATAAATTACAATCTATAATAGCATAAGACTGCCAAATATGCAGAGACGTTTAGAGTTAAAGCCTGTGTATCATCAATAATAGTCATGTCATGAGATGACTAACCACACATATACAATTAAAGAAAGGTGTACATACAATGATGTGTTATTCCACGTGTTATTAAAATGTGTAATTATATTGTAATTAGTTATAGTAACAATGTTGCGATTACAAGGGTGCTGTATTGAAAAGGCAACGTTAATACAACTGTAAAACAGTCAGTGCCTCCTCTAGTTTGACCATTCAAACGTCGCCTAAACTGAACAACCCTCTCCAGCCCAGCACTTTAAACAGTCTAACAACACCTCAGCAGCGTTCACTGCCGACCAGGCGATAAAGAAGCTGAAGGAACTCAGGAAGATGCCAAAGACTCGACACTAGATGGCGCTCAGCCACACGTACTGAACATCTGTGCTGACTACTGTACGTTTTGGGGTTTGAGAAAGGCGATATATAAATGTGATATATGACAACAATAATGAAAAAATTAACAATAATAATATTATTAACAATAATGGTTCTATCATCAATGTGTAAATCAATGATGTGAATTTTTATTCATAGGTTAAAACATAAAAACGTGTGTAATGCAAACCATTACAGGACTTAGTTTTTTTGCCCCTTGCGTTGTTTTGTGCAATGACTCAAAATATAAGCATGTGACATGTTTGTAGTACAGTACGTGACTTGTAGTACAGTACAGACTATGATAATATGATTGGTAGGGGCTGGATTAAGTCTGAAATTAGGGTTAAAACTAAACTCACCAGATAGCAGATTATGAGGACCAGACTTGGGTATTGCTCATAATTTAATTTATTCATATGCAGACAATTAATTCAATGGATAGTAATGTTGTTTGACTTGATGTATAATTTACCATAAAATCCTCTTCTGGTTCAACAGTCAATTTACAGCTATAGGCTCATACCATGTTGTGGCGTTCTGTTAGTCATCGATAAATCATCCAAAATCAGAAAATACATCAGGTAAACACGTTTCTTTTTATTAGTGACATGGTTAATCTGATGTAGGGTACTGTGTATATAAATAATAAACAAACAAACACATAAAAAAGTTCGATTGTTTTTACTAGTCCTACTTGAACCTTATTAGCATGTGAATGTTTTCTGGCCACTAGAGGCCGCTCGTATGACACGTTAGGATTCATTGTATGTGCAGAAATGAAGGATACAATTACCAGAAAATCAGATACGTAGGTTTTCTTACTATACAAATTAATATTTAGTGAAGGATATTTGGTAATGACACAAAGAATATTAAAACAAACAAACCCAAGATATGAAAACCCATTTGTAGTCACGGCTTATGCAAAAGAGATGGATGAAGGATGGATGAAGGTACTGAATGTACTGATAGTAAACAAAAGCGCCGAGTCTGGTTACTTGATTACATGGCAATAGACACAAAGCCCTGATGATTTCATTTGCAAGTGACTCTGGGTAGAGACTGTACTTAAAAAAATTACCTAACGACTCAAAGGTTAACAAGTGGCATTAACAAACAGCATTTACAATTGTTGAGTTCAGATGTTGCTTCTAGTTATGAATATGAATAAATGAAAACTTTCTTTACAAATACAAAATACTTGCTTAATAGAAACTGGAAACTGAAATAGGTATTTAAAATTTATTTTAAGGTTGCCAAGTAAATTCTGCAAAATAACATTTTAACTATGTATAGTATGCGGTTGTTCAGTGGTGAGAGAGGAATGTTTATTGTCTGCAGAGGAACAATCCCTGTGCTGACAGGACATTATCTTTATCGTCATGGCAGCTTTGTTTACACTAGCAGAAAGTGGCGGTTTCGTCTGGATATACTGGCAGCACAATTTCGGGGGGAAAGAATAAAATAATAACTTAGTGAATGTCCAAGCCAAGAACATCAAGCAATAAAAACCAGCTCCGTGTGTTCTTTTCATAAGGGAAATAAAAACAAAAGACAAAATGTAAACACAATTTAATGAGAGTTGTGTGTGTACGCATAGTGTGTGATTTTCCTCTTTACACGAACTGCTTTTCTCTTCATTTCAACAGATAAAGATAGTAGAATGACTATTTTAATTGCGGTTTCAGAAATTTGTAGCGCTACAAAGAACTGCATGTAATACTCTTTTTTCTATTTTCCTTGCTTGATGTCATTGGCTATTTGTACTTATACTGTGAGATCGTTTGACCTGGCTCTGCTGCCTCCTTTACTAAGGCAACTCGGACATCTTGTTTCTTCCTGCATCTCTTTCGCCTCCTGTTTCAATGGTAACAGTGGTACTACGGTTACCTCCTGAACTTCTAGCTTCTCCACACTAGCCTCAAGTTCTGCACTTTCCTCCAGTATTGCACTTGCAGCCTTTTCTGAACCATCTAACCCATCAGAACCGTCGACGTACTCTGGATTAACCTTGCTGAATGCATTTTCCTCCTGCATAGTCACATTATCAGCTAAAACGTCCAGCTCTCCTGTACACACCACAGTTTCTGTGTCTTCACCTTGTAGTATTTCTGACCCCTGGAGCTCCTCATCTGCACCCTCCTCCTCCTCTCTGTGTTCTACCTCCAGTACAGGTTCCTTCTTCCCTGATTGTTCTACCTCGCTTCCAAGTTCCTCTTCTTCCAAAGCTGCAGCGTTTGTCTTCTTCTCCACCATGTGAGGCAAGGCCCATACTTCTCCTGTCCCTTCGGCCTCTAATGTAAGCTCCTCGGCCTCAAAAAGCTCCTCGGTTACTGACTTTTCCACCGAAGACTCTTCAGATTTATCCTCCTCAGATGATCTACGCTGCCTTGACCCAATCTCGGTATCAGAATTTTCATACATCACTGACTCTATCATCATGATCTTAAAACTGTCCACTTCATCTCTCCCTCTATGCCTCTCGTCCTGTGGCACATCACACATCTGCGAGACCTCAATGACAGAAGGCAACACCTCTTTACAGATGACCACCTCCTCCGCAGGGGGCGCTGTGGCCAACGCTGCATCCCGCACCAGTGTCTCCTGCACTCTTTTCTGCCCCACCTCCATCTGAGAAGGTGTGGGCAGCTGGGCTTCCTCCAAATCCGCCTCGGCCAGTGGGTAGACGTGTGCCACCTCTTCCATCTTCATGTCCTCCTCCAGGGACCTGTAACCTTTGGCCTTCTGGAGGGGAGGAGTGAGGAGAAATGGCAGGCTCCTTGCGACAGGACAGTGGGCCTCAGCCAAAGCTGGAACAGGCTTGCAGAACGTGAAGCGCGTCCTCCTCAAGCCGAGGTGGGCGATCTCCACGAAGTTGAGGAAGAGCGAGACACAGGCCACGGCCAGCATGAAGACGATGAAGACGGTCTTCTCCGTGGGCCGTGATACGAAGCAGTCCACCGTGTTGGGACATGGCCAACGGCTGCACTTGTACAACGGGAGGAGGTGAAAGCCATACAGATAATAGTGTCCCACCATGAAGCCCACCTCGAACACCACCTTGAAGAGGACGTGGCAGACGTAGGTGCGTAGCAGAGCGCCCTCGAGGCGGAACTTTTTGATCCTCTTGGTGCTGATCTCCTTCCGATGCTGGACAGAAACCTGGTCCACTGCCCCAGTGAGCTGGTCCCCGTTCGGTTTCTGGCTGAGGTTAAGCTCCGCCTCCTGGCGCTCTTTGCCCTTCTCCTCCATGTGGATGCGGTGGACAGCGTGGCCGACGTAAACCAGCGAGGGCGTGGAGACAAAGATGATCTGCAGCACCCACAGACGGACGTGTGAGATGGGGAAGGCCTCGTCATAGCACACGTTCTCACAGCCGGGCTGTTTGGTGTTACACACGTAATCAGCCTGCTCATCGCCCCACACGAACTCGGCAGCTGTGCCCAGAATCAAGATGCGAAAGATGAACAGCACCGTGAGCCAAACACGGCCAATCACAGTCGAGTGTTCATTCACCTCCTCTAAAATGTTACCCAAGAGGCTCCAGTCACCCATGGCTGGCTCCAAGCCCTGCATCAGGACAACGAGAAAATCAAAGCTATGACAAGAGCTAGTGAAGACTGTAACAGATGTGTGGTTACATATCATAGTAATATGTTATAAACACATGCAATAATACTATAAATAAAAATTGTCAATCCCCAGATTTGTCCTTTCTCCACACTTTCTGTCAATGTGTCAGTTGTCATCATGTAACAACATCATTTCCGCACGTAACACTGTCAGGCTGTCCTGATCTACACGTGCTGAGGCTTTGACCCACCAGCAACGGCACAAAACTTTCTGATCCATCTCATAGCTGACCGTGAAACACTTGAGCACAAAAGCCACGATTGCCTACCTAACTGACCGTGACACCTCAGAGGTGGGATTGGTGGACACCTGGGTGTGGTGGCGGCTGTGGTGAGGTTCTGCACCGTCTCTCCTTCAGCTTCTCCACGCTGCCAAGGGCACAGAGGGAACCGCGCCTGTCCCGGTCACCCAGCCTAAAGTCGGAGTACTTATCGCCCCACTGAGCAGACGTGAGTGGATTGGCTCTGATGGCTGCTTTTCAGCTATCCCTAACCATAAGCTTCCAGCCAGACATCCTTTATGCACTAGACCATGTGAGGTGACGCAGGTCACAATAGGCTGGACAGAACCACGGACCTGTTAGCCCACAGGGCTGAGCCCATGGGTCAGATTAACTAGTTCCAGCAGGAAGAGCTACTTCATTATTGTGAATTTGAAGATCAAGTGTTCACTTCAAAATGCAAATGCATTGTGCACCATGCTGATATATGTATAGAAAATGAATGGTGATTGTCTGACTGACTGACTTACTGATGAATTGATTGTCTGATGGATTTATTAATTGACTCATTCATTCATTCGGACCAAAATATCACTTAGTCTTACTAAAGGCTACCTTCAAATCCAAAGGCCTGGTAGCAAAAATTTGCAAGTAATAATGTAGTTAGACACTCGCCCACAGGAAAGCAGGGTGTTAGAGGTGAAGTTAATGGCGAGCTGATAAAGAAGGAAGTGTGGCATATTTATGACATGTGAAAGGAAGTTCAGGCATAGAACTACACAAGACACACACACACACACAAGTTCTAGCATTATCCTGTGCTGGGAATCTTGTATTTTTAAAATAATTTAGGCAGGCACACACTAACACTCAGAAGGAAAGTGTACACAGTGAAATCCTCACCCAGTCTGAAACCAGAAATTACAAGCAGTGCAGTACATGGGGTACCATAGCCTGCAGAGAAGACTAGAAACCGTAGAGTTAGGGTTAAGGTTTGAATTATCTCATTTATTTGGTCTTTTTAGTCTCATTTCTCCCTTCACAGACATTTGTACTCCAGTTGTCAGTAAAACAGATAAACTGAACACTGATTCTGGCACTGGTGTTCTGCCAAAAGAACACATGGATTCACTTTCACACAACAGTGAAGAAAATCAGAGTGAATTTAGATTCAGTGGGAACTGCTGACAGCCTAATGCTGAATTCATTTACCAATCACACTAACCCTAGCCTTTACCAATCACACTAACCACTGTGCCACATGGGCTCTTAAATTATGCATAGTGCTCTCAACTTGCTTTTAGGCTTCATTCACTCAAGCACATTTTTAGATTACAACACTCTCTTCTGATCCAATCAGACAGAGACACATCTCAAGATAATCATCCAATCAGGACTCTTTCCTGATTAACAGCCTACACATCCAATCAGTATTGGGTCTACCTCCTTCCCATCAGCCCCCAGCCCTATTTCAGGGAGGGAAACACTCCACGCAGTAACACTCTTCTGAAGAAGCAGTTGCACTGTGAAATGTCAGGACTTCAATACTATTCCAAGATTAACTCTATACAGCAAAACATTTGCTCCTTGGATCAAGAAAAACCTCTCTTCTCTGAGAGAAGAACCTTTTTACAGGATCTGTTTTTAACCTTTTTTAAAAAGAAAATCAATTAAGTTTTGGGGGGTTGGACCTCAAAAACCTCAGCTTTTACTATTCCACAGGATTACCAAACTTAAAAAGGATTTAAATCCAGCGTGGGAAACTGCCTTAAAGCTCATCCAGGAACACGGGATCAAAAGGACACCAGTTGGTAAACAGTAAGTGAGAGGCTTTTTGGGTACTTACACCCTTGAGATGGCCACCTGGCAAAATAGGATTTGCTGTTTTAGAGACTCTGGACTCTAAGGAGGTAGACCCCACACCTGCTCATGCTTCACACACGGCACAACCCCACATCTTACAGATCAACAGGAGCTCCTGGGCAAAGGCCTCACCTTTATTCCAACCCCACAGAGGATGTGGCACTGGGGCAACTCTGGGAGGACATCTATGCTTAACAGACGACTCAAATTACTAGACTACTTCGATTACACACAGAACACAAACTTTACTCAGTTCACTAATAAATCTAGATGGACACCACAGGATCACCATTTCCTCACCAATCAAAATTCATCCGCAAGAACTATTGGATGGGGAGGCTGGACTTGCACATCACAACAGTTACAGATCATCTTACACAACCACAGAGGGGGGCCTTACAGCAGCTTAGACAAAATTCAGAAATCATAATCAAACCAGCAGACAAAGGCTCCTCAATAGTTATTATGGACAAACCGTATCTGTTTGAAGCTAACCGGCAATTAAATAAGACCTACAGGAACAAGGCTACATTAATCATTCACAAAAGCTATTTCTAATTGGTCCTAACCCACCCAGAACACGCCGCTTCGATTTACTGCCTAAAATTCATAAAGACCCAAAAGCATGGATGATACCTTTTGAGATAACCCAGGGCCGCCCCATTGTTTCAGACTGTGGGAGTGAGTCCCATGACAGCGGGTTTGGAAAATTGTCTATGTATGCCGCGGTACCTCAAGTACACCCGAGCTACCTTAGGGATACATATGACCGTGGGGGGGAAAAATACAAAACCTCTTTTCCACACAAAGCATTTTTATTTACAGCAGATATTGAATCTTCATATACTAACATTGATACACAATTGGGTCTGGAGGCGGTTAGATAACTATTTCTGACGCACCCAGACGCGACCGCATGGAGGGATCTTGAGCCTTTTGGAGATCAGTCTAACAAGGAATGACTTTGAATTTAACTCACAATTTTTATCTACAAATACAAAGGGACAGCCATGGGCAAAAAATTTGCACCAGCTTATGCTAATATTTATATGGCTAATTGGGAACAAACCCTCCAAAAACTCAAACAAGATGTTTATTTCAGATATCTCAATGACATTTTTGGGGTCTGGTCCCATGGTCAGGAAATGTTCAACCACTTCATCAGCACAGCCAATAATCACCACAGTACAATAAATCTCAAGGCCCAGCTACACACCGAACAGATAGATTTTTTTTTTTTTATACGACAGTTTTCTTTACAGCCACACAACTTTACAATAGAATCTTGAATACAAAAGTATTCTATAAGCCAACAGACACTCATTGCCTATTACACAAACGTAGCTTTCATCCCAAACACACCTTTAGGGGACTGATTAAATCACAACTTATCAGGTTCCATAGACTTTGTTCTTTACCTCAACACAGGGAGGAAGCAACAACTACATTATTTAGAGCTCTCCAACACAGAGGCTACTCAAAACGGTTCCTTCGTTATATAAAATCCCAAACTCTCCAATAAATCCACGCCGCCCAACCTACTGTGGGAACAGACCCCCAGGTGATCCTGCCATTTATCACAACTTACAATAACATGTCGCTTTCCTTGAATAGAGCTGCGAGACGAGATTTCCAGAAGGCTCAGGACCTCCATCCACCGCTGAGAGCAACACAGTTGGTTTCGGCCTACCGCAAGAATAAAAACCTTAAAGATATGCTGGTTCGCTCAAAGGTACAGACAGATCCTCCAGGAGCTCCGGACCCCGTATACGGTCATTTCAGTCAAGAACGAGTCCTCTGGACCGGATCCCAGGATCATCTCCTACCTGACATCACAATCAACACCAGGAACATAGTACATCTTATTATAGGCACACATTGTAATAAGAAATGTGGGAGAAACACAACACACTTTGCATACACGACTCAAACACCTTTATAGTATTAGGGAGAACATAAAGCTCTCACCATTAAACACAACATTTAGTTTTGGTAGACATGGTTCACCTACAGATAATGGGGTTAGGGAGCAATTTGATTTGGTCCAAGGGGCAGAGGAGGGCTAGGGAGAGATACTGGATAGAGAAGTTGGACACATACACTCATGGGGATTCAATTTAAGGACACCATCCCATTAGATAGGTTGATGGGTGAAGCACTGTAACCACCGCGTGAATAACCCAAGTGCCGGCTCGAACTGGCGCAATAAGCCGTGATGCAAGTAGTGAGGGCAAGATTAAAAGCACGCGCACAGTGGCAAAAACACCAACACAAAATGACGCGGAAAACTCAACGCGCAAAATGAAACTAAACCGTGAACGCTCGGTAGAAAATAGAAACAAAAACAACGCGGAAGACTCAACGCGTAAACTGAAACTCAACTGCAGACACTCGGGAGAAAATAGAAACAAAAATGATGCGGAAAACTCACGCATGAAAAGCAAAAGTCATCCGTAGCGAGAGGAGAGAAAAAATAACAAAGGCAACTCAAAAGACGCGGAAAAAACTCGTCGCGTAAAAACGAAACCTTCCCAAAATAAATGAATAACAGATAGGAAGAGAAACAGATGGAGGAAAACTTGAGATAGGCCAGGTAGCGGCGCAGGAGATAGTAACTCGAATAAGTGACAGGATTAGCAAGAGAAACGAGAGAGAGAGGAAGGTGGCGAGACACCTCACAACACAGCATAACGGCAGAGAAAGCATAGAAGGGCTGAAGTCGCACCGGCATGACCAAAACAGCAGGTGAAACGGATCACTGCTGATTGCGTCGATTCAGTCTAGGGGTGAATCGGGTGCCTCTTGTGGAGGTAGAAGGCGTAGCATCCGAGCCAGCCCTGACACTACCTACCTATCTACCTACCTTTTTTTGTGTTTACAATTTTTATTACTGATTGTATCATTTGGTGATTTGTCTTTGAGTTTGAGCACTTACAACTTTGGCACTTAAGAGTCCACCGGGATTCCTTATCTGTCTATCCCATGTTCCCTGGGATCACCAGGGGGTTTGTCCTGACCTGAGGGAGAAAAGGGAGGGAGGGTTTGTGTGTACAGGTGTGTGTGTGTGTGTGTGTGTTACTTACCTTCACTGGGGGTGAAATAAGGGGTCCTCCACTGGGGGACTTGAACCGTTGACCTTCAGCCCAGGGATCTGAGTGGTGTCCCAACACTCTATCTGGTGGCCTATCTAGGGACCGATGTAGTCTAGTAGTCTAGCCTTTTTTCCCCTTCCCTTCGGTCTAGAACCGGACTCCAGCAAGTCTTCAACCCAGAAAGTGTTCTACATATCCACATATAGAGATCCATATCTAATCCGAACCACTACAAACCAACCCCCCCCCCCAACCTTAACCCTATCTCCACCCCTACCCCAAACATAACCGTTTGCATCTTGGACCCCCCAAACCATGGTCCCCTTTCCCTGCATTACTAACCTTAACCCTAACCATACCCTAAACCTAACCCCTGTGGCCCGGGCCCTTCGACTCCATCTGTTGGGGCCCAAGGCCCCAAAACCCTAACCGCCTTTATCCCTGTCCCCTAACCCTAACCTTAACCCTAATCCTAAGCATAACCGCCCTTATCCCTGTCCCCTAACCCTAACCGTAACCCTAAACCTAACCAAGGTCCCCTCTTCCTTTCTATTGGAGCTTTTATTTTTACTCCACCCTAATACTAACCATCTCTCCCAACCCACCTTCTCCTGGGCCCCAATGTATACGACCAACACCAGCTATTGATTCTCTTTATCTTATCATCTTTTTACATAGTCCAAAAACCTAACCTCAACCCCTATAGCCTACAGACCCCTACCTTACCCTAACCTATTTGTCACTGATAGGCCCTCATAGTCAGTGCTTAAACACAGTCATAGAGCTCCACTCCCAGGAACCCATAATTCAATGGCTTCCTTTCCTTAAGCATTTTTAACAGATTAGTGAGCCTGTGCATGTATGGTTATTACACCAAATTTTAAACCTTTACTTTTAATCCTAACCTTTACCAGTCACACTAACCCTAGGCTTTACCAATCACACTAACCCTAACCCTAGCCTTTACCAGTCACATTAACCCTAACATTTACCAGTCACATTAACCCTAACCCTAGCCTTTACCAGTCACACTGAGTGGGTGAACCTTCTTGAATACAGAATCTTCAATCAGATTTCAAGAAGAAACAAATAATTGATCAGTGAAATTATCTCTTCTCCTTCACACTTTCAGCACTTAACAATAAAAATAACGTTTCTACATTTTTCAACATTATTTAATATGAAATAGTATATTTTTAGAACAAGGACACGGTGAGGCATTTTGAACACATACATGCTCAGAAAGAGAGGAAGAGAGAAAGAGAGAGAGAGGAAGAGAGAAAGAGACCTAGCGGTTGTCTATTATTTGTGAAGACTTTCCATTTGGCATCCAGCTCTCCTTCAGCTGAGACATAAAACACACAACTACTGGCAGAAGCCTTTCAGACACGGCCATGGTTTATTTGAAGAAAGGCATTGTTTAACTAGTATCTAAACTCCAACGACACTGCTTGTGAAACAATGTTGTTGGGGAAAACCTTGTTGTGAATTTAGACAAGAAGGAAAAAGGAAAAAAAAACCCTTCAATTTGTCTGGCAGTCGATGGGCAACATTTAACACAGACAGAACGTTTACACTGAGCTACACAATTAATTTCCCCTCTGAACAGCACCACCCTGTACACACCAAGAGACCACTCCGTACATCAGCACCAAGCATCACTGTACAAGCAACAGCACAACAGGCTGCAAACATCTCAGAACAATGTGCCCTGGCAAGGATGTGGGGCTCCTGGGTACAGGGTCACCAGACCTGAGGGCAAAAGGCCTCTGCTTGGACAACAAGTCTCAATCTTTGCCATCTTCTATTAGGACCACGTGCTGTTGAGCTTTCGGTCATTATGGAGCAAGTGAGCCCTGCCCATGCACTACACACTTTACACTGAAGGCCCAGTAGCTAAAATCAAATTAGCCACTGAATGACAAATAAATGTATGGTAATAGGCATTTATTTAAACAAGTAAATAACTGTACTAAACTGTGACGGGCAGGTGTGAGCAACAAAAAGGAAGCGATCACGCCAAGTCTCAGGGAAAAAGGGTGGTTTAATATAAAGTGTGCAAACCTAAAACCCATGCAATAGATCCGAATTAAGGATATAATGACCAGCGGTCAACTGGTACAAAGACAAGACATATATAGACAGACAAACGACCATCAGGTGGGAACGGATCACGGGCTCCGCCCACCTGAGGGGCGTACACGACGTCACAAAACAACAACAACACAGCCGCTGTGGACGGAGGCGGCCGGTAGGGGGCCGCCTCACCGTGACAGACCCCCCCACCAAGCCGCACTCCCCTCCACAGGGTGTGTGGCACACAGCGGCTGCACAACAACACGAAGGGGCAGGAAGGCAAGGACAGGCAGGGACACACCTCCTGCAGTCCACGAGCTGAAACACAAAACACATAAAACATTACTCAGCTCACCTCCCCGGGCGGGACCCTGGACCGACCGGGCCGTTAACAACACATAACCACGCCCCAGTCGGTCACAGGGCCCTCACGCCCTAACCGGCGTTTAGCCAGAGAGCCCCAAGGGTGTGCAGACGAGGAGCTACGACTCCTTTGTCGTCCTTAGTGTGTGCGTGTGTGCAGGTTACCTCCCCGAGGCGTGGCTACTTCACCTCCTGGACCTACCTCCTCCCAGAGCTGACCCCTGCCTTCTGCTAGGGGTCACCCCAGCCTCCTGGGGGAGCCAACCCCTCCCGGGGTCCCTCATCACAAGGTGGACTCCTCCACCCAACCCAGGAGCGCCAGAGACCGAGGCCCAGAGCGCCCCCGACGCGGGCTAGGGAGCAGCCCCAAGGGCCTCCTGGTCACCCCGGGCAGGAGGGAGGATCTCCATCCCCAGCAGGAGCTTTTCAGACCGGAGCCCCATGGTCCCCAAACATCCGGGGGCCCCAGCCCTCTAGGGAGGGGCTCTTCACGACCGGGCTCCGGTCACCCCACAACACAAGGGGGCTCCTGCCAGGTGGAGACCCCCACAAGGTCCAGGAACACCACGACACCGCCAAGGGGAAGCACCTGCACAGAAACAGCACTCACACACACACACACACACACACCCCAACACCAACATAGAACACAAACGCGCCCTACCCTATTCAGGGCCTCCCTCGGGAGAGACGCCCTCCGTGCCACACCCCATGGCACGGGACCACAGCCGGTCCCCCCCCAAACACACATTTAAGGGGAGGAGCATGTGTGGAATTACATTTAACAGTTGACATCACGCTAGGACAAAACACACACGCAAATACTAGACAAACAAAAAACGGTGTACAAACAGACAGACGGAACCCATTACATGCGCGCTCTGCTTACACACACACACAGTGACGCGCGCCGCTCAGAGCCGCAGTCGCTCCCCACATTAAACACACGACACACGGGGAGCGAGGCGACAGTGACGAGCGGCAACCGCGTCACACATAAAACATTCAACATAGAACAGAACGAGCACGCACACTGGTCCACACGTCCGTCACCCGTACACACATACAAAACACACACGAGAGTCCACCAGGCAGACACCCTGGTGTTCGCCGTGCCACATACACACAAGCGCACGGCGAAACTCCCGCAACATACAACGGACACGAAGAGCTGTCTCAGGGCAGACTGCCCTGGTCCTCGCCGTGCTACACACACACACACACACAAAACACAAAAGCACGGCGGAGCTCTTCAAACAAAACACCACGCAGACAAACACTTACCACGAGACATGACCACGAACGAAGGAGAAAGAAAAAGAGACTCGGCGGCTTCCGAAGGGTGGCTGGTCATTCTGTGACGGGCAGGTGTGAGCAACAAAAAGGAAGCGATCACGCCAAGTCTCAGGGAAAAAGGGTGGTTTAATATAAAGTGTGCAAACCTAAAACCTGTGCAATAGATCCAAATTAAGGATATAATGACCAGCGGTCAACTGGTACAAAGACAAGACATATATAGGCAAACAAATGACCCTCAGGTGAGACGGATCACGGGCTCCGCCCACCTGAGGGACGCACATGACGTCACCAGACAACAACAACAACAGCCGCTGTGGACGGAGGCGGCCGGTAGGGGGCCGCCTCACCGTGACAGACCCCCCCACCAAGCCGCACTCCCCTCCACTGGGTGTGTGGCACACAGCGGCTGCACACAAAACATGAAGGGGCAGGAAGGCAGAGACAGGCAGGAACACAAAACGTCCGGGAGCTGAAACATAAAACACAAAACATTAGGCAGCTCACCTCCCCGGGCGGGACCCTGGACCGACCGGGCCGTTAACAACACAAAACCACGCCCCAGTCGGTCACAAGGCCCTCACGCCCTAACCGGCATTCAGCCGGTAAGCCCCACGGGTGTGAGGGCGAGGGGCTACGGCTCCTCTCTCGTCCCTCAAGTGTGTGTGGGTGTGCAGGCTACCTCTCCAAGGCGTGGCTACTTCACCTCCTGGACCTACCTCCTCCCAGAGCTGACCCCTGCCTTCTGCTAGGGGTCACCCCAGCCTCCTGGGGAGCCAACCCCTCCCGGGGCCTCTCATCTCAAGGTGGACTCCTCCACCCAACCCAGGAGCGCCAGAGACCGAGGCCCAGAGCACCCCCGACGCGGGCTAGGGAGCAGCCCCAAGGGCCTCCTGGTCACCCCGGGCAGGAGGGAGGATCTCCATCCCCAGCAGGAGCTTTTCAGACCGGAGCCCCATGGTCCCCAAACATCCGGGGGCCCCAGCCCTCTAGGGAGGGGCTCTTCACGACCGGGCTCCGGTCACCCCACAACACAAGGGGACTCCTGCCAGGTGGAGACCCCCACAAGGTCCAGGAACACTGCCAAGGAGAAGCACCTGCACAAAGAACACACCCTCACACACACACACACACAAACGCGCCTTACCCTATTCAGGGCCTCCCTTGGGAGAGACGCCCTCCGTGCCACACCCCATGGCACGGGACCACAGCCGGTCCCCCCCCAAACACACATTCAGGGGGAGGAGCATGCGTGGAATTACACGCAAACATTAGACAACACGCTAGGACACAACACACACGCAAAGACTAGACAAACAAATCAAAAAACGGCGTACACACAAACAGATGGGACCCACAAACGTGCGCTCTACATAAACAGACAGTGACGCGCCGCTCACGTTCGCAGTCGCTCCCCACATGAAACACAAGACAACACGGGGAGCGAGGTGACTGTGAGGAGTGGCACCAGCGTCACACACAGAACATGTAACATAACACAACGAGCGCGCATACCGATCGACACGTCCGTTCACGCATACACACATTCACAACAACACGAAGAGTTATCGCCAGGAAGACATTCCTGGTCTTCGCCGTGCCACGGACACAACACGAAAACACGGCGGAACTCTTCACACACACTGACAACAGACCCGAAGAGCTTTCTCAGGGCAGACTGCCCTGGTCCTCGCCGTGCTACACACACACACACAAAACACAAAAGCACGGCGGAGCTCTTCAAACAAAACACTACGCAGACAAACACTTACCACGAGACATGACCACGAACGAAGGAGAAAGAAAAAGAGACTCGGCGGCTTCCGAAGGGTGGCTGGTCATTCTGTGACGGGCAGGTGTGAGCAACAAAAAGGAAGTGATCGCGCCAAGTCTCAGGGAAAAAGGATGGTTTAATATAAAGTGTGCAAACCTAAAACCCGTGCAATAGATCCAAATTAAGGATATAATGACCAGCGGTCAACTGGTACAAAGACAAGACATATATAGGCAAACAAACGACCCTCAGGTGAGACGGATCACGGGCTCCGCCCACCTGAGGGACGCACATGACGTCACCAGACAACAACAACAACAGCCGCTGTGGACGGAGGCGGCCGGTAGGGGGCCGCCTCACCGTGACACTCACATTAATCAAATATTTTTACTGGGGTTTTTCAGCTGATTAATAGGAATGCTAATGCTAATTATCAGCAAAATAAAAAAATAAATTTATGAAAATAAACTGACCTTTGTGAATAATAAATATACTAAATATAGTAATACATCCATCCAACAGGTGTCAAACTCTAGACCTGAAGAGTTCCTGAAATGCACAGTCAAAGTGAATCTGGTAAGAGCAGGCCAACCCTGAACCACGCCATAGATCTACAGGACAAGACGATGCCATCGCTGTCTCCGCTGCTGAATTCACAGCACGGACCCTGGTAGGTCGTGACATACAGGATGCTAGCATGTTAACACATCAAGCACTTCCGCAGGATTGGCTGCCCAAACGCATGATGTCATGGTGGAGTGTGGCAGGCCTACCGAGCGTGTGCACTGAGCCGGGAGTGTGTGGCTCATACCAGGGCAACAGGGCTCTGATTCAGCTCTGATGAAACCTTAACACGCTTATCCCATATTAATGTGCACCTTAACCAGTACCTGAAGAGAGTAAACAATGCTCCCAGCACAGCACTCCCCTTACTCTCAGGTTGGCATGTGTATCGGCAGGTATCAGCAAACCATTTAATATTCCATTTAGAATTCTACAGTGGATTAAAGATACTAGGAGAGATCACTGATTTTCATAAATTTATTATTATTAATAATAATAATAATAATAATAATAATAATTATTATTATTATTATTATTATTAATATTAATATTATACAGAGAGGACAGCAAAGGGTACAGAGAGCAATAAAAATCTTTGAAATCAGTTGAAAATCTCTCATTTCTACCTGTTGTCTGTTCCATTTGCACAAGAGCAGTTGAAATTGATTCACAATCAGTGTTGCTTCCTATCTGAACACGAAGTGTGGATGACTTGGAGCTTGGAGTTACATTGTGTTGTTTAAGTGTTCCCTTTATTTTTTTGAGCAGTGTGTATATATATATATATATATATATATATATATATATATATATATATATATATATATATATATATATATATATATATATATATATATATATATATAGTGTATTACATTAATATAATTATATTATATTATATATAATACACTTGGCATGTAATTTTGAAAATGTTTGAACCCTTTGCGGATCCCTTGTCATGGTAGTTGAGCACAGGTTATGGACATCACCCGAAATGGCTCATGTAAACCCTGCAGCGGTAGGACGTCTTCACTCCAGGGTGATTAAAGCATCTGAATGGAAGGACAACAGTGACACCAGCGGCAGTCACTGCCATGAGCACAGATAGGTCAAAGGTCAAGAGCACCCCGGATAAATGAACACGTGTATGAAAAAGGCATGATAGAAAACGAAACAACAGACTGTAGAACTATCACAGTGGCTGCAGGGAGCTGGGATGTGCAGTGGAGGTCTGTTGGCAGTCTGGCAGTCTTGAAAGACCTTCTGAAGATGGCAGGTCTGCATGATGAGGCACACACACTACTGACATGTTCATGACAATATTAAGAAGACAGCAGATTCCACTTCCTTAGCTTGTGACCGCTTTCATGTGCAGTATCCCTGCAGTGTAAATACATGTGTTTTTATTTTTATGCATTTTAACCCTGTCCACAGTATCCACAGACCCGTTCATAAACCTAGTATAAGGAGTGACGTTATTCCATCACTCCCTATTGTACCTTCCTCTGTGAATGTAACTTTTTCCACTTTCCAGTGCTTTTTTAAATGATTTTAGTTTTCTAATAATTATTTAATGATTTTAACAGAAAAACATTCTACTTCCTGCCATGCACAATTCAAAGCAAACAGGCACGGGCTGTTAATACAGCACTCCCACACGTTTTCATGCGCTGTGACAGCCCAGCCAACCCAAACTCCTGATAAGTGAGCCGATCGTGTTTGTGTGACCGCAGAGGGTCGTGCGGTTCAAAGCACGGTCGAGTCCTTCGAGGGCAGGGAGCCGTCGGCCCCACCGTGCCAGCCCGACGGCTGAGGATGTCTGAAGGTCTGATCGGGCCCGAGGCATGGCATCGCCCAGATGGCATTGTGTGGGCACAGAGCAGAAATGTTGATTTTGGACGGTGGCAAAAGAGGTGGTGTTTCCTCTGGCGTCGGCCTGCATTGCCTCACCACTGTTGTCCTGAAGGTTCTGTCCTGCCAGCCCTGCAGGAGACAGTCATATTGGAGATAGCAAACGTGAGGATTGCATTCGACGCAACTGATGCCTCTATTTTACAAGGCTAATGATCTTTACGCGATCTCAATTTGTTAGTGGAAATTACCGCAAATATACATTTTGCATTTTGTAACCACAATATATATATTCCATGAGAAATATGAAGGTCATAGTAGACGACTGACGATGATGCTGTGAGCAACCATTACTGGTTCCTCGCATGCTGAATGAGTTCTGCTATTGACTTGCACTAATGTCCTTTTCCTGCTCAGACTGGGAACCGAGAGGTTTTCACATCATTCTGTTTTAGGCAGCATCTCATAAAAGTGCCCAAGCCGAATGACACATCCAACTGGAAGCACATGCTTCATTCCACTGACTCTTGGTCTTCTACAAGAGCAGGAGAACAGGAGGCCAGGAACCTGAGCAGCTTCCAGCATGCAGACCCGGCAGACACGAGTTTCCTTTTCCTCCCTTTCCTCATATTGAAACATGAACCTTCTAATGATCATTCAGTCACTTCCTGCGGCAGACAGTGACACAAAGACATCAAAGGCCTGTTGCGGGCCACGCAGGGTGTGAGATAATTGAAAGATTTACGGCTGGACTGAAGGAACTGGGCTTTTGTTCAGTGCGTCATTAACCAGTAGGGACCAGTAGCGGTAAACGTCTGCTAGTCAGTGAGAGTGAGTGAGTCAGGCCTACAAGCATGTCCTTGGGAACTGCTCTCGTGAAAGTTCTCTCGTGAAAGTTCCCTGGAGAAAGTGATTCATTAACTGACGTCTCCTGTGCTGTCTTAGCATGAAGGGTCACGCAAACTAAAACTTCATACAAACGCGGATGGAAAAATCGAGAGGACTGGCAGTTCTTCAGTGGTTTCCTAACTCCCCAGAGGTTCTGTACAGCGGGCTGGTGACCATACAGGCAATCCAGCCAGTTGGTGGCCCTAAAAACACCAACGTGACAAGGGAAAAAGGAAGACCTCTCATCTACGACAGCCACACTATATTCAGCGTACACATCCACTGAACCACATAACCTTACACATACTATAAATGGAGTGAAAGAGAGTGTTTGTTGTACAGTAGATACCAGAGCTTTGAGATGAAGATCAACTGGCCTAAAATGACGCTAGATTTATGCTGCATGACACAGTCCTTCTGAATATATTACATCACTGGGTAGATGCTTATCCAGAATGAATTACATATTTATCAGTATGACAGGATGGATGTTCACAGGGAATTTAACCCATTACCTTGGGTTTATAAGTGCTTTGCTCTATCTAGTTTACTATGTTTTGATATTCAGGACCACTCAACCCAGTCAATTTTTGCTTTCATAAATTCTTCTTTAAACTCATCTTTTGGCATCATTACAACAAACCGTTGTTGTAACTACTAGCACTGACATACACACTCTCTTTAAAACATTACAAAGGAGCAGAGAATGGGGTTGATCGACTGTGGCAACTGTGACAGTTGCAAGAAAACAGGAAGCCGAGCACAGAGCGTCTTTCAACACGGAACGTTTATTAACGACACTACGTTAAACAAGACAAACGTACGGGACCGAAGTTGGACTGACGGAGAACGTAGACGACGACGCCCACCTAAATACACAGATGACAGCAAGACACGAATGTAACACGTAACAATAACGAGACAAAAAACAGGTCCTACGAACAACACAAACACACACTCTAAGAAACACACACAGATGTAAGCACACATAGATATAGGCAAACGTATACACAAACACCAACAAGTCCGAGGCAGTCAGGGCGGACCGTGACAGCAACCTAACAGGAAGTGGAAGTTGACCTTCCTGTTGGCAAAACGCTGGGTGCCGTGGTGAGGCAATGCTGAAGTGATGCTGAAACAATGAAGAAAGAGAGAGAGGGAGAATGAGAAAGAGAGAGAGAGAGAGAGAGAGAGAAATAGAAAGAGACAGAGAGAGAGTGAAAGAGAGACAGAGGGAGAGAGAGAGAGAGAGAGAGAGAGAGAAGAGGAATGGATGTGTCCCAACACCCTAAAAATAGAGAAAACACAGTAGGCTATATGAACAAACTAAATGTGTGGGAAAGAAAGGTGCAGAATTAACACTTATGAGGCAACACTGAATATCATTAGGGCAAAAAGTGCAAATGCCTACAGTAAACAGACATTAGTCATTGTTTTGACAGTGTGACGAAATATATCAGAACAGTCATTGATTTTGCTAGGTATTAAATGGAATCTGATGGAAGCACAATGACAATTAAGCTACGTGGGGCCTGTTAAATCACTCCCAGTTAACTGTGGAACAAGATTTTCCCCATATAACCAGGAAGGAAAAGAATACCATTAACTGTACAGTGTATATTCAGTGTACACATCCACTGCATGATTTAACCTTAAAAAAACTAGAAATGGAGTGAGGCTTTTCATCTAATCTTAACTAGTTTACCCGACTCGTTCTCTTGCTACTAGTCGCAAATTTTGTATGTCATGGCATGGCTTGGTGTGTTTTTCCTTACCATCAAAATAAAGAATGTGAATGAAAAGAGGTTGAATACTGTACAGAGGTCAAGGGTCAAAGGTGAAGCCTCGAGTGGAGGAGGAAGAGGACTGGATCGTTCGATGCTGAGCTTGAAAATATCATTTCACCCTGCGACTCTGTGGATGGGGAACACAATGTTATCGGAGGATATGAGAAAGTAATTTCTGGAAATGCACATGTCTTCTGCTTCCTGTTCTGGAACGGTGATGGTTGTAAGTGTAGTGTGACAAGAACATCAATCTTTAGTCCGTAGCTACGGATCAGCCCAGGGCCAGAGTGCCTCCAGGTATTTGTTCCACCCATGCATCACAATGCCTGTTTTTTTTAATTCCATTTCCGAGCGTGTTATCGGGAGAGCGCCCTGGCGAGCGCAGGTGGCTGCCGGGCTGATTAAAGGGTAAGTGTTCTGCTTCATGTTGACGCTACACTTCAAACTTTAATCAGTGGAATGCCTCCAAAACTCCAAACTTCCATAAACATAACTGTGGAAATGATAACGTATCATTCATCTGAGCACCACTGGACCTGTTTAATATAGCCAGACAAAACAAGCATGTGATGTTTCAAGATGTTTCAACGTTTATATCAGTTTTGAGATGTTCGTACCAGTGCTCTGTGGGCAGTTGGACCGACGGACTGAAGGACCGACGGACCAACGGACCGACGGACTAGGAAGGGTCACACTATGTCTGCTCAAATTCAAATTCCAGGTGCTGGTTGTGAGGCACTACATACTCTCATATTCACATACCCACATTTCCTTAAGTGGCACCCTGACAGAGTTGATGCTGGGTCTCTCCCAATATCTTCTATCTTTTGTGCAGGACTGAAGTTGCATTACTGAAAACACACACACACACACACACACACACACACACACACACACACACACACACACACACACACGTTTGTTCAAGACCTGAACACATGCACATAATTAAAACCTCTCAGATCCAAACCTAAAACCACTCAGATGGTTATTTCTTTCATACAGTGAGCTATAATTGTTCATAGTACACTGAAGAGGGACCCTGATTAGCCCTTGGCCTGCAGTAACCGATGACAGATATTTCAAAGGCGATTTCTTTCAGGTCAGGCCCTTTTGCTCTCTCCTCTAGAGAGACCACACACTTGGGGAAACACTTACAATGACGCCCAGACCTCACTTAAACAGACACTCACCGTCTTGTTGATCTCCGCCGTGGCCACTGAGGTCTGACATGCCTCTTCCTGTGTTTGTCCGAGATGCTGCGTCTGCTCTCAGGGACGCCATTTCGGCTCCGTGGTTCCGTCTCTGTCGTGGCTCTGCAGTGGAGCAGCACAGAGTTTCACCCTCCGGTTTCCTCTCTCCTCATCGACAGGGACAGCAGCCGCCCTCCTTTTGCATTTCACAAGGATGGATGTGTCCTTTAGGAGTCTGGGGGAAACCCTGCTGGGTTTGCTTCTATATACTCTGTGCTGTACATGACTGGGAGTGGAAAACTGTCACTAGGGAAACTTATACTATAATTAGTGTACTGCAATATACATAATTGTTCTTAGTACACTGTTCTTAGTTCTTAGTAATTCTAAAAAACAAGTGTATAGGATTAGAGGCATAACAGGAAAATATTATATTTTATACTATATAATATGCTATAACATAAAATATACTGTATACTATATTAAAACATTTAATTAATGGGTTATATTATGAAATATATGTAATTGAAAAAAGATATTATGTATATATTGAGATGGTTGTGATTTTTTATAAATTCTGCACATCTTGCTAAAAATCTTGCTAAACATTTAGTTTTCGTAATGTGCAGCCATGCTGTAATATCCCAGAGGATCTGTCTAAACCACACCACTCAAACATAAGTTACTTGTCAGGTAGACCCACGATAGCCACGCGACAACATTGTATGAGTGGGATCATGGGAAGACACAACCGCTGGTCCTCTGGTCCTCTGGTCCTCTGGTCTTCAGTTTTGGACAGACAAGGACAAGCAAGGGGACTATGGTGTTGATTCGTTCATTTCACATGATGTGAACATGTCCTCTTTCCACTCTACTGCACTAGTGCTTGCTCCTCTTCACTGGCTGCAAGTCCAATACAGGACACAGTTTTTATTTGTTTTATAACTCTAAATGGTTTCAGCCCTTCTAATGTCATACATATTGACCTTTTACTCTGCCTTTTTTCTGTGATCTATTTCCTGTTTTCATTTTATCTTTCTTATGCATTTTAATAGAATTTGTTGTTTTCCTGTTAGCATTTTCTTATGAAAAAAGAAAAGACTGTTTTATAAAAAATGTACACACTCACTCACACACACACACACTCACTCACTCACTCACTCACTCACTCACTCACTCACTCACTCACTCACTCACTCACTCACTCACTCCTCTGCTGCATGAAGCTGTTTCTGTCCAATACATCCATCTCATAACCTACAAAGTTTTGTGGAGGTGTTTACTTGTCTGCATCATGTTCCTCCAGCCTGGTTCAGTGGGGCAGTGTGTTCTGAGCTCAGCACCCTCACAGGACTTGATAAAACATGGATCCATGTATGTACATCAAACATGCAGATCCCCCCAACCAACAGGTTACTGCTCTACTCTGCAGAGATGTCAGCCCTCCCTCCCTCAACACTTCATTTAGGTTTACAGCATAAACAAAACTAATCTGCTGCTGGCCAAGGCCGCAGGCACCAGACACACTGACCAATTGCTTAATGATTATATGGCCTTCCAATTCACCACTGACTCTTCACCTCCCCTCTCCTCATCTCTCCTCATCTCTGCTCTCCTCACCTGACCTCTCCTACCTTCTCCTCACCTCACCTCTCCTCACCTCACCTCACCTCACCTCACCTCTCCTCATCTCTACTCACCTCACCTCTCCTCTCCTCACCTCTACTCACCTCACATCACCTCACCTCTCCTCTCCTCATCTATACTCACCTCACCTCACCTCTCCTCATCTCTACTCACCTCATCTCACCTCACCTCACCTCTCCTCATCTCTACTCACCTCACATCACCTCACCTCTCCTCTCCTCATCTATACTCACCTCACCTCACCTCTCCTCATCTCTACTCACCTCATCTCACCTCACCTCTCCTCATCTCTACTCACCTCATCTCACCTCACCTCACCTCTCCTCACATCACCTCACCTCACCTCTCCTCACATCACCTCATCTCACCTCACCTCTCCTCACCTCACCTCTCCTCACATCACCTCACCTCTCCTCACCTCACCTCACCTCTCCTCACCTCACCTCTCCTCACCTCTCCTCACCTCACCTCTCCTCACATCACCTCACCTCTCCTCACCTCACCTCTCCTCACCTCATCTCACCTCACCTCTCCTCACCTCACCTCTCCTCACCTCACCTCACCTCTCCTCACCTCTCCTCACATCACCTCACCTCTCCTCACCTCACCTCTCCTCACCTCACCTCACCTCTCCTCACATCACCTCATCTCACCTCACCTCACCTCTCCTCACCTCACCTCACCTCACCTCTCCTCACATCACCTCATCTCACCTCACCTCACCTCTCCTCACCTCTCCTCACCTCACCTCTCCTCTCCTCACCTCACCTCACCTCTCCTCACATCACCTCACCTCACCTCACCTCTCCTCACATCACCTCATCTCACCTCACCTCACCTCTCCTCTCCTCACCTCACCTCACCTCACCTCTCCTCACATCACCTCACCTCACCTCACCTCACCTCTCCTCACATCACCTCACCTCACCTCACCTCACCTCTCCTCAGCTCTCCTCAGCTCTCCTCACCTCACCTCTCCTCAACTCTGCTCTCCTCTCCTTATTTGGGAGGGGGGTGGGGTTTCCTGAGAGAGAGTAAATGTGGTCAATGTCACTACTACTGGCCTTATCACCTCTGCTATCAGCTACTAAATCAACACGGTGACTGCCTTTGTGCTCAGGCACACCCTATAGCAAGAACCCCACATACACACACACACACACACACACACACACACACACACACACACACACACACACACACACACACACACACGCATACACACACACACACACACACACACGCATGCATACGCACACACACGCACACACACTCACACACACACACACACACACACACACACACACACACACACACACACACACGCATACACACACACACACACACACACACACAAACGCATGCATACGCACACACACTCACACACACACACACACACACACACACACACACACACACACACACACACACACACGCACGCACACTCAGGCCTTGCAGCAAGGAGGAATTAAATGTAAGAGATGTCCATCAAACCATCACACACACACAGGCCTTGCAGCAAGGAGGATTCAAGCCCGTGACCTGTGCGAAGTAATGGAGTGTGTACACCAAATCCAGTTTAGGTAGCCATATTTAAAGGAATAGATATTTCCTTAGTTATATACTGTACATGAATTAATTTCTGATTTTCCTTAAATCCTTCAGGTTTTTAACTATTTATTAATTTTATCTATTTTTGTAAATGTTTTTCTTATTGGGCTCAATGTGCCCATAGCAATTCCCTATTATCACAGGTACATTTGGTCCCCACAATGAGCTAAAGAGATGCCCACACACACACATACACACACTCACACACAGAAACATGAAGGTGTAAATACGTGCATACGTGCTGTATCCTCTCGCAGACGTCTAAGCGCAGGCACACTCTCAGGAGAACCTAAACACTTCCCATTACATACGTCATATATCTGCAGGCTGCTGACCAACAGGGGGCTGCACCAGTGCCTGCGTGTGTAGAGGAGCCGTGAGATGAAGACAAAGCAGAATAGTGGACCAACCAGAGGAGAGAAGTGTGTGGGATGCAGCTAGAGCGGCTAGAGCAGTCAGAGCAGCTGGAACAGTCAGGGCAGCCAGAACAGTCAGGGCAGCCAGAGCGGCTAGAGCAAGAGCAGCTAGAACAAGAGCAGCTAGATCAGTCAGAGCAGCTATAGCAGCTAGAGCAAGAGCAGCTAAAGCGGCTAGAGCAAGAGCAGCCAGGGCAGCTAGAGCAAGAGCAGCTAGAACAGTCAGGGCAGCTAGAGCAGCTAGAGCAAGAGCAGCTAGAGCAGTCAAGGCAGCTAAAGCAGCTAGAAAAATCAGAGCAGCCAGAACAGTCAGGGCAGCCAGAGCGGCTAGAGCAAGAGCAGCTAGAACAAGAGCAGCTAGATCAGTCAGAGCAGCTCTAGCAGCTAGAGCAAGAGCAGCTAAAGCGGCTAGAGCAAGAGCAGCCAGGGCAGCTAGAGCAAGAGCAGCTAGAGCAGTCAGGGCAGCTATAGCAGCTAGAGCAGCTGCTCCCACTACAGCTGATTGCAAAACATCCCATCACTCTCTAGCCCTTCATCCAAGGAAGGAGATGACAGACCAAGGCAGGGGAGACCTGGAGAAAGAGCAGCTAGAGCAACACTCAACACTCAACACGTCATGTGATCAGGTACAACACCTTCTCCTGTCTTGATACTGATTATGTGCCGACACTCAACACTAGTTCATCAGACTAATTCAGAGTCAGGCATAATCACTTACGTGTATATCACACACATACTGTATGCTCAGCTGTAACTGAACACAAGGACCAGGCTTAGGACAGTGGTACATTTACACACACATCCTAACCAGAAACTTAAACTCTCACACACACACACACACACGCGCACACACACACACACACACACACACACACACACACACACACACACACACACACACACACACACACACACACACACACACACGACGCTAAGCACCTTGTACATTAGTGTGGATTGTAAGCACTAAAACTCGACCTGAGCAGCACACCCATTGTGTTCTAATACAATCTCACTTCCTTTTCTTACGCGATGGTATTCTTCTCACCAAAATGGAGAGGCAGCAAGTGAAGGGGGTGGCAGGGGGCAGAGGAAAGGGGGAGGGGGAGGGGGAGATGGGGGTGGGGTAATAAGAAACACCTCCAGAGATGGACCATGTTTGCCCCACCATAGTGCTCTCATTTCCACAGCAGGACGACCACGGAGGGCCTGCTCTGTGAGAGATTCTGGGGGGTCAGGAGCAGGTCATCATCTCCTGGGACACACACACACACATGTCCCGAAAGCTCAGGACGTAAAGACCGGCCCCGCACTCCCCAGCCGCCACACCGCTACCACCAGTGGACTGAAACCAAGGAGCTGCTTCCCTAACTCCACAACACGGGACCATAGAGGCTGATTTACTCTGTCACACACACACGCGTGTGTCGGAGGGGACAACAGCGTGGCAGGTAACTATCATTCCTTCTTCTGCAGGCATATGTCAAAGATCCTTGTGTCTGAAGACATGACAGATGCTGTAGCTCAAGAACAAGCAATTGGATAAAGTAACAGTCGTAGAGCTTGAAGGTTTTTAAAAAAGTGTCTGTCGATCAGTGCATATATATATATATATATATATATATATATATATATATATATATATATATATATAATATTATTATATTATATGTCATGTTTCCATAAAGTGGAATACCATTAAGCTTTTAAAAATTATGTATGAAATGTACTTGTATTCAACAACTTAAATAAGTCTCACCATATACCTAAAAATCTAAAAGTCTATGGTGTCGTCACTCGGGCAACATCTGTAACAGAGTGTTTGTGGCTTTTCAGACGTACTGCACAGGATTTGATGAGCATTTAGCTTCAACTCTTTTGTTCAAAACTACAACAAATAAAATGCAGCTTAATTGGTTATGCCAACCAGCTGATTGGTTATACCGGCTGCTAATCTCTTAGTTATACTGATATGAGCCTGTTGGATATTATGCATCACTTTTAAAAATCTTCAGTTTACTTCCAGGAGATTACAGGATGAATTAAATAGTGCATATAATGAACAGTATGAATTTAGCACACAAACCTATGAAAACAATACATTTAAAAAACGTAGCTATTCAGTTAACGAGTTAAACATTCATACACTTAAAACTTTCCTTTATTTAAATTTAAATAGAACAGCCTGAATTCTGGCCTATATTTTTGTTATGTTAAAATACCATTCGGCCGGTGTAGATTCGGCCGAACCTCTCGGTTGATATCCAGATCAGTGCTAACCTTCACCCTTTCTGTGTCGTTTGCTATCTGTTGTCATCAACAAAAAACGGAAGGAATGTTTATATGCATGACACCAGGGCAGTAACCATAGGCCAGGGTTAGTTACGGAGAAAGGGCGCACACGCCTGCTGTCTCTCTGTTTGGATTCAGGGCCGATTCTCCCACAGAGGAGTGTACACGGTGGATTACCGAAGTTTGCTTTTTGTGTACAAGAACTATAAACCACTTCCCATCGCACTTCAGCAGTAATATTCACAGTCTGTCTTATTAGTTTATGCAACTTTAATCCATTTGTGTTTTTTTTTTCCACTGCCTCTAATGGCAGGACCAGTGATGACTCTGACACAGTCAGGCATTAAGAGGCACACAAAGACAAATGGCCAAACTCTGTGTATTCACCTGTATAATTACACTAAAGTCAGCTTCCCATTAAACATACAAGTGACAATAAAAAAATATATATTGCAGAGATATGAAATATCATCTTTTTGTAATATAGCTTCATCATAAAAGATAAACAATAGTACAGACATTAATTAATTACAGATGCTTTACGTGTGCCACCTGTAAAAAAATTCGTCATTCTCAGAGAAAGAGAAAGGGACAGTGTTCCAAAGGCATTGAGACTGGTGGCGTGTGTCTGTTTGTTGTTGTTGTTGTTTGGGGGAGTTCGGGTGATGATTTATCCCAGTCTCCCTCTGGCTTGAACAGCTAAACTCGGCTCTTCACCCTAGACCCAATCATTACCTGAAGTGGCCAGGCCAGTTTAATTCATCCCAGATGTGCAGACTTTAACAACTGCTCTCTCTTAAGTTACACACTGCTCTTGCCCCCAGTAAGCGCATGTCCAAGTTTAACGCCTACCTCACGTATGATTTAAGCTCTAACTGGAATCGATGCTCTTCTCAAACCAGTAACAAGGAGCTATTTGGGGATGAACAACTGACGTTAACCTTAATCGAATTCCAACAATCTTATGCAGTGTGACCACAGTCTGTGGTGTGACGCTGGTTATGGTAGTCCCCGCAATCTGGTTCGGGGGAAAATGAACTTAAGTAAATATTTACTCCAGGGTAGGGGGTGGGACTCATGTGTGAAGCCTACAAAGCCTCTTATGGTGTGGGCATCGTTGTACCCACTACAGCAGCACGACTGTGAAGAAAACCAGCACGGCTGTGTCTGCCAGCACATCCTGGCACTTTCACAGAGCACGACCAGAATGCTTCAGCCTACCGCGGTCACGTTCTCACTGGACCCCGGGAGCATTCAGGGCTGGGCCTTCTTCCTGGGTTTATTTTTGTTTGGCTTCAGAGTATAACAGAGTGACATAAATTGTATAAAAGTATAACACGCATTGCACTGCACTTCATTAAAAGAGGCAGTTAAAACAGGAGGTTATTAATAAAGGTCCACAGATATATTATGGGGAGACTGAACTATTTACATTTTCACAAGAGCCACTGTCCACCTGTGAGATGCGGAGCAATAGCCTTATATTAACATGACATGATCACCTGCTGTTAACTAAGAACCTTGAAGCATTTTTTTAGTCAACAGACACTACTCTGATATGCTTAAGTAATCAAGATGTTAGCTGCAAATTTAAACAGGTGTATTACAAAGTTTCATATTTTGGGTAATATATAATGCAGATAGTGTGAAGCATAAAATAAAATTGCCACAGCACAACACATAGCAAACATAACTAACAATAGATGGTATAATGGCATCACTTATAAATATAAAAGCATATAAATAGCATATTTTACACATCTTGTCATCAGTGTTGAGAGCTTTAAAAGGCTGAATACATCTCATCATCGTTTACCATCACACTCAACACAGATATGTTATTTACATTTATATATACACCCATACACTAACACATACACACTATCATTTTACAAATGTGTTTGCTGTGCAGTTGTCTCAATGCCTCACTGTGTTCGCGTGCGTGAGTGTGTGTGTGTGTGTGTGTGTGCGTGTGCGCGCACTCACATGTGTTTTGCACCTTTCTTCTACATCCTCACATACAGGAGAGAGATTGTTGCCTTTGTCTCTGTCTCATAAATGTCTCATGATAAGGCTCAGCTGTCTGGTGTATTGTCTCAGCATGCTGAAATATGACTAGGGCAAGTGACCCTCTATGCCCCCTTCACAACCTCTCTCTCTCTCTCTCTCTGGGAAAGAAAACTCTCACACTGTGATTCCTGTGAAGGCTGCTTCCTTTAAAGTAGCCAGTCTGGAGGAAATCATATTGTTTAAGATTACTTCCTAAGAGAAGAAAAAAGGAAGATGAATGAAGGACAGAACGGAGAGAGAGAGCGAAGGGCGAGACTGACTTCCGTCACACTGCTGTTTTCGATGCGTCTTATATTCCGTTCCCACCAAGGCTGCTCCACACACACACACACACACACACACACACACGCACACACACACACTCCAACCGAGCAATGGGGAGGAATCTACTTTGTACCCATAAATATCAAACGGTCTGTTCAGACTCTTCAGTAAGATGGTGGGCTTGTGTGGGCCAGGAATGAGGAATCATGAAATTGTATATTATTGATTAGAAAAGATTAATGTACTACTTTAGTATTATTTCTAGCTTCTGAGTAGCATGTGGGTTTAATTTATATACCAAACCTTTAAACCCCAGATTAACTCACCAGTGTAGCCACACTTCTATACTAGTGGTGACTACACACGTTATAAACTCATTTCAGTGTAGCTGTTAACTATATCAGAATTCAGTAATATGCTTTCTTTTGAATGTACATTAAACCATGAGCCTGGCCCCTAAGAGGTAGAGTGTATTGTTACTTTTAAACAGTGAAACCATGTGATTTGTATAATCTTCAGTACCTGGGATTAATGTTTTTGTAACACTTGAAGCACTGTGTTCTGTTATGCTTTTCTATGAATTGCTTCATCATCATATATCTCAATTTTCCTATAATACTGTGTAGCACACAGTATTTTTTAAACTACAGAAAACTCATGTCTGGTAATGTCAATGTCATGGAAGTGTTTTTTTAGGACTAGACAATATACTGGCTTTAATGTTCTGTAGTGAGTGTAAGAATCTTATATTAAGGAGCCTGTCTGGCAGTATAATAAATAGTTGCAAAAGCACTTTAACCTATGCTGTTAAAGGTGTTATATAAATGGTTAAATAAAGTTGTACATCTAATAATAATAATATTAATTATTATTATTATTATTGTATATTATTATTATTATTATTATTATTACTGATTTGGGGTTTTGCTCTATGGCTCAAAGGAAGGATTATGTATGGGCAGAACACACTGATGTTATTTCTGGAAACAGACCACTACTGGTCAGTGGTCCAGTTGACCTCATAGCTTCCAGTTAATCTATGAGTATCAAAGTAACACTGACGACATCTGGGCAACAGGAGCATTACTATATTTAGTAAAAAATATAAGGTCTATGATGTTAGTATTTATTGGCAATCCGTGTGAACAAACCACCAGGCACACGTCAGTGCGTAAACCCCAAGATTCACCCTTACTGTCTTGTGTACATTCATATAAACATCACTGCATGAAGAATGCTAAAATACTGTAAAACATCTGTAGTGCATAATCTGTATCAAAATAGTGAGCTCATATTTTCTGGAGACCAAGAGGTTTCTCAGACATTATGAAAATCCAGTTTAAAAAATTTTTTTTCCTTTTTGTTTTTTATGTGGCGAGTCACTGAATAGAGATATGGTCCTTGTTATTTCAACTTAATCAAAACAAATATTTACAAATGCGCAGACAGGCAAATGTCGCTGGGTACCGGGGCAGCTGCACGGTGGTCTAAAGCAGCTCTCTGTCTGGGTGGGAGGGTCATGGGGCAGCTCCCCAGCAGGCTCCACCCACACTCAGCAGCCACAACCACCACCCACCCTGAAACGAGGCAGCGTCGTACCAGGATCACAATCGCTCACCCGTGTGTGCATGTTGTGCAGTCTCGCCGCTCATAAATACAATTTAGCTAGCATGCACTAAACATTCAGCATGACCTCAGGTGCTCAGACATGCAGAGCCAAATATAGCTAACACAGTGCTCAGGGTGGATGAGGAGGATAATGTAACTGATCTGGCATTGTTCTCCTCTGAAACAGGAGAGTGAAAATCCAGAACAAGGCAGAGCAGGAGAGTATTAGTGCCACCTGCAGCACAAACATAACACCATTTATAGAAGAACTAGCAAGGTACAGATCACACGTCCCCTTACAGATGTCCAATACCACGTCCCTGTCTCCAAAATGCAACCTATTCATGACAAAAAGCGGCAAAGAATAGCGCTTGCATGGGTGACAACTCATGCCCTCCGTGTTTCTCCCACAGGCCAGCGGAGGGGTCAGGTGTCCAGGCCGTAAGGAGCCATGGGCGACTGGAGCCTCCTGGGGAACTTCTTGGAGGAGGTGCAGGAGCACTCCACCTCGGTGGGGAAGGTGTGGCTGACCGTGCTCTTCATCTTCCGCATCCTGGTGCTGGGCACGGCGGCCGAGTCCTCGTGGGGCGACGAGCAGTCGGACTTCATGTGCGACACGCAGCAGCCCGGCTGCACCAACGTGTGCTACGACCGCGCCTTCCCCATCGCCCACATCCGCTACTGGGTGCTGCAGATCGTGTTCGTGTCCACGCCCTCGCTCATCTACATGGGCCACGCCATGCACACGGTCCGGGCGGAGGAGAAGAGGAGACGGAGGGAGCAGGAGGGGTGCCAGGCCGAGCCTGGGCGAGGAGAGGAGGGGGCCGGGGGAAGCGAGAAGGCGTACCTTGAGCAGAGGGAGAAGATGTCTGAGGCACCAGCCAAGATCCGCCTGAAGGGGGCGCTTCTACAAACGTATGTGCTCAGCATCATGATCCGTCTGTTCATGGAAGTGACCTTCATCGTGATTCAGTACATGATGTATGGCATCTTCCTGAACGCCATGTACCACTGCAACACCTCACCCTGCCCCAACCCGGTCAACTGCTACATGTCGCGGCCGACAGAGAAGAACGTCTTCATTGTCTTCATGCTGGTGGTGGCGGCCGTCTCTCTCTTCCTCAGCGTACTGGAACTCTACCACCTTGGCTGGAAGAAGTGGAAAAGTTACTTTAGAAGGTACAGGGAGAGTCGCACCGCTGACAGCAATATTCGCACCCATGACAAAAGTGGAAAGACTGTCTCCACAGCGACTGCGGTCATGGCAACCAACGGAATGGAGCTTCCGAGCACCCCACAGTCGCAACCTTCTCAATCGCACACGCCGCCTCCGGATTTCGATCAGTGTCTGGCTTTGGCAGGGCCCACATCGCCCGCGCATCTTCATCACCATCATCTTCATCCTCTGCACTCGAATTACCAGCCCTTCTCCAACCACTTGGCTCAGCAGCAGAATTCAGTCAACCTGGCCACCGAGCGGCACCGCTGCAGCCGTGACGAGCCCGGGGCGGGCGAGGATTTCCTGCGGATGAGCTACGGGCACCCGGCAGCCGTGGCAGGACCCTGCCGCTACGGCCAATCAGAAATGTCGCCCAGCTCTCCCTCCACGCCCAGGTCTGATGGCACCTCCGTCAGAGACAAGCGCCGCTTCAGCAAAACCAGCGGGTCCAGCAGTAGCAGAGTCCGGCCTGACGACCTCGCTGTGTGAGACAAAGAGGACTGTAAGCTCGGCGGTTAGAGGAGACAGGCAAAATGCTAGTGTCTGGTGGCATATACTGTGTGTGTGTGTGTGTGTGTGTGTGTGTGTGTTTGTGTGTGTGTGTGTGTGTGAGAGAGAGAGAGAGAGAGAGAGAGAGAGAGAGAGAGAGAGAGAGAGAGAGAGAGAGAGAGAGAGAGAGAAAGAGAGAGAGAAAGAGAGAGACAGACAGACAGAGAAAGAGAGACATTGAGTTGTTGGTACTAGCAGGGGACAAAAATGTTATATGGCCAGCTTCATTCTAGTCTCATACTGAGCATCTTAAAGTTGCTGTAAGCAACGTTCAGAGTTTTTGCTCTTTCATCCCATGGTTTCTATCCAAATGATAATCTAAAGTCCCTCATTTCAAAGACACATTGCATTAATGTTTAGTTGCTGGATACAGAATCCAGGACATTTTAGAGCATATTTTTAGTGATGGTTCAAGGACTTTATAAAATGACTTATATCTGCTTTAAATGCCAGTGGACATAATGTAGAGAAGAATAAAGTGAATTGAGGAGGAAGGAGCGGGAAAAGAATCTGTATCAGAGCATCTAATCTGGTTTCATTGAAACTATTGTGTAGAGTGGGGAGGTGAATTATGAAGGATTAGAAATAAGAAGTAAAATAAGCTTAATTATATATGGACAATGCGTGGATGGACAGCTTGATGAATGAATGGTTGTATTTGTGAGATCAAGTTATTAAAACAACTGACCCCCATTCACAGTTTGGAGGGCATGGATGAAATAACTGATTCTAATTAGAGAAACAATAGCTTTAGATTTTACACTGTTCAAATAAACGTATGGGCAGGAAAAAGACACTGGTGCACAATGCGACTTTATCCTCAGAGAAAGGTCAAGAGTGAGAACAACTGTATCATTAACCTTCTGTTCACTATACACAGCCTCTTATTATCCTCAAAAACCATACAGCAAACACAGCAGTCAAGCCAAAACCAGCCTACTGTACTGTACAAATGTTTCAAGACTGCATATGAACATATCAGCCAAAGAGCTCCATCCCAATATGTTAGTGACACTTTAATGGAGTCGACACTGTGAATTAAAGTTCTCAAACCCATGTGTGTGAGTGACAAGTAATGGTTTAGTTTCATAGCCACTGCAGCGCTACTGTGAATGTTTTTCCTGCGGACGACGAATAATCTCAAACATTACTGGGAGAGTTCACTCGGCATGGTGGGACAGACTCGACAAGCTGGCAGACATTTTAGAAATCAAAGGTAAAAAGGACAAGGTGCTGAAAGCCAAGCAGGCATGAATGCCCCGTCCTATATGTCCTTATGCTCCAACGAGCACAACACACAGGAATACATACTGAACTCAAATACACCTGCTTCCATGCCCTCCCAATCAAACCCACCATAATCAAATGGATGTCAGCGTATGACATCTACTCAGAAGTGTGCAATATTTATGGTCCCATGTTTGCTGTTAGAAGGCTAATTCCAACCCAGCTAAATTCCCTGTGCACAAGTGCCTTTGGGAAGTGTAACCCCTCCTTCAGTTTTACCACCACAGGTTTTGCATTGCCTGTAGCATTTCAGGAGTCATGAAGAACAAAGCATCCTTACTAGCATTGGGAGAGACAGCTACAAACCTGACAACTGATGCACATATATAAACAATGAGCATTAACCAGAAAGCATGATAGCACTTTGACCAATGTCATAAACACATCCGATTTTCAGCAGCACAACCCCATTAAATAACATTAGACTACAGTGGCTGCTACATGGTATAATTTTTTTTGCTAGATTAAACTTTGTGGAAACCAGGGTTTTGATATATTTTTAAGTATTTCATTTTAGTAACTAAATGTGTGAATGAATGTGTATATAAAATGGGCTTTATGCCAGATAAAATGTCATAATGAACACACTATTGCAGGAAAATTAAGGATATGAAACCTGATTTGTTGTTTTAAAAATGTGTGAGGGGGAGATTACTGGCAATGTAATTTATCATCCTATTATGTGTATGTAGGATTATGTGTTAATTAGTTTTGCTTCTCAGACATTGCAATATTTTGCAATATTCAGCCAATATTTACACATTACAACAGTTTTTGTTTCCCTTCAAAAATATACTAATATTTCAATCCCTAATAAAACAATTTTGGCACTTTCCACTTTCTCCTTGATCCAGTGGTCCAAGCACCTGTTTACCTCATATAGATGTGGGTTCTAGTCCTGGGTAGGGTGGTTGCCTTCAGCCTTAGCTATAGGCCTACAGAACTCTAAATACACCATTGTCACAGATACAAAAGCAGACATAGGTCTTACATTTAAGACCTATGTAAATGTAAGACAACACATGCATCTAATTCTGTTTTAGGGCATAGGGGGCCTTTCAGAAAATGGGCCACACCGATCGCATAAACCCAGAAAATTCATAGAATATTCGTAAATATGTATTTTCGTAATAATTATCAACTGGCACCAGGACACCAGCATCGACCCCAAGCTGCACCATCTTCGTCACTGCGCATGTGAGGGAGCAGGACTTCGTGGTGGAGGTGTTGTTTTTGTGCGCGCAAATTTGATTATTTTTTTAGCAGGACTGCTGGACTAAACTGCTTTGAGAATAAATGTGTGCTTTGTCATGCTTAACTGGTGTCTATCGTAAAACACCCTAATTAAATATACATTTTAAAAATAAACGGCCATCATATAATAGAGGATATACGGTAATTACACATTTTTGGGATCTGTAGTTTTTTTCTTGCTCATAACATATCGCGATACATTATATGACAGCGCCAGATAATACTACATATTCCAGCAATCATTTCTCATTTAGCACGCTAATACGTTTCAAAAGACCGAAAGTTTGCCGAACAGGAATGAATGTAGGATAGCTAATTCAGGAGACACCTCTGCAACAACCAGTCATACATGTGAGTAACAGTGTTCAACGGTTGTGTGTCATTACCTCTGGGTTTGACCAGGGGCTTTAATCGCAAACCTACGTGCGAACTCACTGGGAGGATATTTGAGAAGACGGAGATAGCTGGCAACTTCAGCCTCCTTTGGCAGCCAAAGTCTTTGCCATGAAGACCCGCATACAGTGACGTTAAAGTAACAGTTATATGTGTAGCTTAAGTGAAATAGCCCGTGATGACCGATTTTTACTATAATGTTTTGGATTTGGTGACATTATAAAACGTTTTTTTTATAACGTTTTTTATATATATTTATATAGTTCAACGCTTAAGGTGCAACATAGAAATGGTCTGATTCTTGAACGTATTACTCGCCATCAGTTCTTCCTACTACCCACAGGTGAAGCTGTATTATTATAAGAAGTAGTAATATTTACGTAAAAACGTAACGGGGTTAAAAAAGCGTAAATAGCGTAAATGTTTTTTTTCTTAGAATACATGTTCATTATTATTAAATTACTATTAATTAAATTTGTTGTTCATGTGTCACTGTTCAGTACATTAAGCGACGTTAAGCGTGTGGGCCCCATGAAAAGATACCACATCAGGTACCAATAAAACAATGAACCCAATGCTCTCTATCTCATACCTTTACAATTGGCCTAACTTTATCCCCCAATACAGTGTGCCTGGATAGGGCATTTCTTGAAGAGGCATTTTTAAATGTATATTTTAAATGTTCTTTACATATTGATGCAAATGAAACAGAGTTACCTTGACAGCTCCAGTACTGTAAAAATGTGGTTTACCTGTGTGTGGCATCACTCTCTTAACAGATTCATTGTCATGAGGACGTTGTGGGCTCGTGTGGGCTCAGTGGGTACTGTGGTTCTTGGGTCAATCTTCTGGTCTCAGAAGAAGGCTGAGGTTGTTCGGAAAGATGTGGAGACAGACAACATTTCTTCCAGTTCTGACCAGTACTCATCTCCATATGAGCTAAAACTTGTTCAAGTCTTGTTCAGACATGGAGCGAGAACACCGCTGAAATGTATACCAGATATTTTGGAGGTACAGCTTGCTAAAAACGTAGTGTAAATGATTGTGGTTCATTGCAAAGAGAACTGTATACAGTGCTTTATTGGGACATGTCCTTAAAATCGGGCCAATGTTTTCTTGTCTTTTGAAGGCAAAGTGGGTTCCCGATCTGCTGGAGGTTCCTGATCACACCAAAATTGATTATGTGGTTACAGACCTAAATGGAGGCCCTAGACCATCTTCCCCTGTGGAGGAGAGCTACAGGGCCAACGCACTCACAGTCTGTGCAGTCATACATTTGTGTTTTTGTGCAATTTGATTTTATATGAAGTATTTCACTGGAATAAGTCAGACCTGTTAGGCAACAAACTTGCAGTGGGGTATGAAAGTTTTAGAAGTTTGTGAACTCTTTTCTGCATGAATTTGACATAAACCTCGAGAGTGTCACAAATATCTAAAAGTAGATGAAGAACCAAACACATGAGGCTATTATAAAAGTTATATATTACAAATATTAGACTATTATCCAGTATTGCATATCAGTGGGTGGCAAAAGAATGTGATTTGTACAAAGAACTAAATTTTTCTACATATTCAGGAATAATTACATAATTGCTCTTGTCCTGGTTCTTTGTTGGTAACAATGATCTTGAATTTTCGTCATTTGTATAGCCTGAATGACTTTGGGTTGGTGGAGTCCAAACTATTAAGAGATGGTTTTGTAATATATTCCAGCACAAAGAGCTCTTTTTCTGAGGTCCATAGAGCTCTCCTTAGTTCATGTCATGATACACTTTCACAGACATGATCGGGTCCTGCTAGATCCAAGTTCTTTAAATCAAATGGTGCCCACTCACACCTCATTGTCAGCCCATTGGTTGACAACACCTGAGTAAAATTTCATCTTCAAATGATCTGCTAATCCCAAATGTTGAGAGACTTTTCCACTCATAGATATTTAATACCGGATCATTTTATTCTATAAACAAATGAGAGTTTAATATTTTTTTGTCTGAATTGTTTGATTTGGTTCTCATCTACTTTTAGGACACCTGTGACAATCTGATAAATTTGTGCAGAGATATATAGATTTCTAAAATGTTTACAAACTTTCAATCCTCACTGTAGTTCCAGTAGAGCAGAACTATCTATACAATCTTCAACTTTAATACATATTGTTTGACCAAAAGTACAATACTGTCACAAAGACGATGAACGTACTGATCAGTAGATAAAGTGTTTTCAAGATTATTCTTGCTTAGCTTCTTGCATATACTGTTAATTACCTTTAATGTAAGTTTTCTGGGCTGGAAGTGACATTCAGTAAGAGCTGATGTGTCTGTGGCTGTCTGCAGAGTCCTAGCAGCTAGTTTCTTCAACAATGGCGTTGACCTCTGCTCCCCTGTTAGGGTGGCACGTTTCCAGGTCAGCTGACCACATTGGGCATGCAACAGCTCTATGACCTTGGGCTCAGACTGAGGAGACAGTACATCCAGGACGTTGAGTTCCTCAACCCTTCCTTTAGCCACAAGGAGGTGTAGTAAGTCACCTGCAGGACACTTGATCACCTTCCTCTGACACAAACCGTTTGCTAACATCACCCGGTCTTACGAGTCTGTTCCTCCTCAGCATTCGCTCGACCAACATCGTCCGCACCATCGAGTCTGCGAAGTGTCTGGTGGCGGGGCTGTTCCAGCAGCAACAGACGGGTAAAGCAGCCTGGGTGTGTGTGTGTCGGCCGGGGTGTAGGCAGGGCATTAACGTGGCATTAACCTCGGCTTGTGCTACTTCTGTCCTTTATTCCCCTAATTCTTTCCAGATACCGTGCCTATCTACACAGACAAGGCAGAGAGGGAGATCCTCTACCCAAACTTCCATGGATGCAAACTACTCAAACTGCTTAGTGGGTAAGCTCTGTACGCAAAGACTAAAAATAAAGCAATGGCTGTAAAAATATAAAAAAATAATGAATGAATAATAAAATAATTGGCATGTGTACTACCCGTTTTGATTGTATTCTTATTTTATTGCGATTTTAATGGCATATATATAATACGTAGCCAGCATTTGTAGTATATGACTTGCGTCAGCACAGTGTGACTGCACAAAGCTTACGTGGCCTTACACAGGCGCCAATCTGTGAATAAAGTGGTTCCTTAAACAATTCCACATCTATTCTGTGACTCATCCTACAATGCATGATGGATAGTGACGCTCTGAGTAGGTGTATCAAATTAAGTCTAAAAAAATAAAACAGGTCATTGTTCTAGATGAGATGAGCCTATTATCCAGTTGAAGTGGGTCATGCGACACGTTGTCAAAAAAAAAAGTGCAGTATGTGCTCGGTTCACAAAGGGATATGTCATGCTTCACTGACAAAGAATCACTGCAAAGACATGCAGGCAGAAATGCAAGTAAAATTCTGTAAAACTCCACTTGAACATGAATCCCTGTGATTGGCTTAAGCCTGTGATCAGCTATCTGTGATTGGCTTAACCCTGTGATCAGCTATCTGTGATTGGCTGTGCTTTTTGCCCTACAGTTATCGTTGGGCACAGTCGGCCACGTTGCCAAACATCGTTTCGGATCTCCAGAGCATTCAGGCTGAACTGGGCGTCGGCCCTCACCGGCATCTTGACTTCATCCTCATCAGAGACGACATGGTGGCCAGAGAGGTTTGGGAACACCACACATGCAGTCTTAAAGATGTCTTATTAGATGTCTTAAAATCACCAAATCAGAATCTAAATACTCAATGATGGGATTAATTTTGCGAAGCTACGTTTTATTTTATTTAATATTTATTTATTGACATTTACAGTGACAATATCAAAACCCAGAACTTTCAATTCTACCTTTTACCTAGTCTGATTGTGTGAATTGTGTGTGACTTGTGTATTTGTGTGTTAACGGGCCGCCCAGTGGAGGATGGGTTCCCTTTTGAGTCTTGGTTCTCCCGAGGTTTCTTCCTATTCCCCACCATCATAGGGAGTTTTTCCTCGCCACTGTCGCCTTTGGCTTGCTCATTAGGGTTCTGGACCCATAGTATTGTTAACCTTGTAAACCCTGTAAAGCTGCTTTGCGACAACTTGAGTTGTTAAAAGCGCTATACAAATAAACTTTGATTGATTGATTGATAAGCAGAATCATTCTACACAAAGCCGAAAGTACACGCTGCTTAGCACAGACATATATGTCTCAGTCTAATTAATCTAAAAGTGATGCTGTCTGACCACAGCACGATTCCAACTGTGCTGGAATCAGTAGACACAAGGAGGGAAATGCTCCATCAGTATCAGTATCTGTGTGTTGATTCTCTTTGCGCTTGTAGACTCACGGCCTGCCGTATCCTGTAGTACTGAAGAACTGGAAGCCAGTAGTGGAACAAAGAGCTGTGGATATGATCTGCCATATTTATGAGCCCAGTAACAGGTGAGCCACCCAAAATCGCATCTGCAACAAGTTTAGGTTTGAACTAAAGATCACGTGTGTGTGAAGTCTTCCTCATATAGAGACATCAGTCAATAAATATTGCCTTCACAAATATTTTTGCATTTAGTGTAGTGGAAATATATTCTTATTGTTTTAGATTTATTGTTTCATTACAAGCAAAGAAGAACAAAAATGTATTTTATTTTATTTTTATTTTTTCTTCTCATCAGACTTTGTGAGGTTTGTAAGGACTACCTATGAGTGTTAAAGACTCTTGATTATGTAGCTGTGTCTGTATTCAGGCGGAATCTCCAGTTGTGTGTGGGTCCTGTCTTCCATACACTCCTCACCAACATGGAGACAAAGGTTCATGGAACTGCCACGGATATAGACAGGTGAGGATTTAGACAGGTGAACTTTTCTGTCTTAGCACCAGAACTGCAGTCTAAGAAACAAAAAAAAACTTGTAGCTATACCCTTCATAAGCTTTGACTAAAGGCAGTGCACACATCTGTGCCTGAATTTGACACCAGGTACTGCCCTAACATAGCCGCAGAACATCCTTATGTCTCTCTTTTCCTCACTTACAGTGGGTATCAGGTTTATATTGATTTTTTTGAAGGCATATAAACTGGCATTAAACCAATTAGCTGTTTAACTCACCCCATTTTTTAAAAGCACAGGATGCAGGTTAGTTTGTGATCCCGGCAGTCAAATTTACAGCTAAAACAACCTTTGGCATAACGGAAAATCATGAAACAATTAATTTAATGAAATTAGTTAATGTTTGCGATTCAGACTCTGTGATGACTATTACATATTTTTAAACCATATTCTAATACATAGTTTTATTGCTGTAGAATTGCTGCTTAACTGAGATAATTGAATTCCATAATTGAATTCCATCTGAATTCCAATATTTTTAATTGTTATTGCAAATTTTAACATAAATTTTTAGATATTGCATTTGCACTTAAACATTCACTACTGATTCTGTATTAATTACTCTTATAATTTATACAGCCACTCTGCAATATATAAATATTTGGGTCTTGGAATTAAATGTGCCACATTGACATTTGATTACTGTCACCCCCTAGTGTTGGGTTCTCAAAACAGCGCTCACACAAACTGGTGCACTTAGAATCAGAGTCAGGCTTCGTTGGTCAAGTATGGTTGCACGTACATGGGATTTATCTTCGTTCATACAGTGCAGAGTACACAATATTCAGTAGACCATAATTAATGGAGTTTTCGCACTGCACAGTAACCGACATCCTGAGTTTAACCACACACACACACACACACACACACACATTCCTCCGCACATTCACACATATACAGTCACTAAATCAGAAGTATTTAAAGCAACAATAAGTCAGTTTTCCATTGAAGGTTCTAATGAAGAACCATTATATTGACACCTAGTGGCCTGGAAGTATGAGAGTTTTAAACATGGCTCCCTCCATGTGGTCTATGGGCCATAATCTGGTTCATTTGAGGATTACAAAGCAATTTCAGTCTTATGTGTACTGTATGATGATAAATCATTTAAAATAAATATATTAAATATTGTTTGATACATGATACTTTTTGTGGTAAAAAATGATGTATTGCTCATTTAATGTGCAAGGTACAGCAATCAGATATGAGGTAGCATTGCTGAATATAATATAAATACAGTAGAATAAAATAAAATATTTTAGTGTAAGTTGGGCACCTGTTTCGGATGCCCCCTGGGCGCCTTCCTAGGGAGGTGTTCCAGGCATGTCCCCCGGGGAGGAGGCCCCGAGGAAGACCCAGGACACGTTGGCGAGACTATGTCTCTCGACTGGCCTGGGAACGTCTCTGTGTTCCACCCGAGGAGCTGTCTGGGGAGAGGGAGGTTTGGGTTTCCCTGCTCAGACTGCTACCTCTGCGACCCGGCTCCGGATAAGCGGTAGATAATGGATGGATGGATGGATGGATTTTAGTGTAAGATAGTGTTTTGAGGTACAGCAACAGTACGCGTATGTGGTAATCGGTCATGAGTCTGAAGGCAAGAGGAAAAAAAGCTTCACTGCACAGTGTCAGTACTCACTGTCTGAAAATCTGAAGTGAATCTTCCAAGTTTGACTTGCTGCTCTCCTGTGAGCGAGCTGGTGATCCACTGACAGGTGGGAACAGGCACGCTGAGCTGGGCGAGTTTATCGTAGAAGTCCAAGAGTGGAAGTCCAAGAACAGAACTCCCTGCGTAGGCCCTTGGCTGTTGGAGGTGTTGAAAGATGGAAGTGTATTCCTACACTGCATTATTCATGGACCTGTTGGGCCAATTTACAGACTGCAGTGTGTCCATCACGTGGGTTTTATGTCCTTCAGGTGTTCTGATGAGTCTCTGAAAGGATTTCATGCCTACAGAGGTCAAGGCGATGGGTCTGAAGTAATTTAGTCATTTTTGGGAGGGGCTGAATAGGATTGTGTGGCATTTGAAGCAAGCAGGTACTTCGCACAGCTTCACAATGCTGCAGTGGTCTGTCGAAGATCTGCATGAAAACAGATGCAAGTTGCTCGCCACAGACCTGGAAGGTGAAACGCCATCTGGCTCTGGTGCCTTCCTGGCTGTCTTTGGAATAGTCTGCACACCATTTCCACAGATTTTCAGTGCATGCTGAGTGGAGAGTTTGGGGAAGAGGTGCTAATGCTTCTGCTCTGATTTTGAATGAGGTGTGAAGCTGAGGTGGAAGGATGTGTGATTGGGGGGGGGGTCTCTAAACCTTTCAGTAGTGTGTATTTGGCTCTTCAGCCAGCTGACAGTCCCCCACTGCTCTTGGGCGATGGCTTTTTGTAGCTGTTGATGTCGTTCAGATGTCGTTGGCGGGTCGTTGGCTGATCTCCTGCTCCCCAGCTTGCTGTAGTTGCGCCTTTTTATTTCTTGCAAGAATAGAAATGTCCTCACAGAAACTGATGCAAGGTGTCACACCATCAGTGTATTCATCCAAGTTGTTAGTTGCATGCAAACACACTCCATTCAGTGTCTGCCAGACTGTCCTGTCGCTTGCCTTTTGCCTCATTTGTACACATCGTCAAGGTACTCGAGCGCGGCGTTAGCGGGCTAGAGTTTCGCCAAGTAGGTTGAGAGAATATAAACTAGGCAGTGGTCATGTTTTGTCTTTAACACACGTCTGCGCTTGTGGAGCAAGGAAACTGTTCCTGTACTCGGTGCACGACACCACACTGATGCCGTGCTTGATGGCGCTGGGTGTGTTTGATATGAGATGGCCACCGTATGCCGCCGACATCACCCTGGAGCTCTACTGGCACCGGCGGTTGGAACAGCACTATGTCAAAGTCTCCTACATCGGTCAGGTAGGAGTGTTCACTCAAATTCTGGCTCCGTACACACGGCGCTTGACGGGTCCTGCATTCATCCGTCCCGGGCCTTCTGAATCTGTCCTCCTGTCTCTCTGTAGGATCAGAAGATCCCAGGATGCAGTGACGTCTACTGTCCTCTGGAAGAGTTTAAGCAGGCACTGGCCACATACGCCGTGTCCAAGGAGAGCTACTATGACCTGTGTAACCGCACACAGGACGCCCCAGTCCGTGGGGAGAGCACATGATCCCATCTACCTCACCCCTCAGATGGGCCCGCCTCTCAGTCTTAGCATGTACCAGATCTGCTCATGCATACTGCTTTATGTCCAAGTATAAAGGCCTTCTGTTAATTTACATTCATGGACAGAACGCCTTGATCCTTCTCCGAACTAACCCTGATTTTAGATTGGTCCTAGTTTTCTTGTGCCACTTCCTGTCATAGAGTTAAATTTATAATTTGGCACAGTTGTGATCTGGAATATTATCGTGTAAATATACACTTAACATCATAACTAATTCAACACCCCATTCTTTTTTCTTGAGCTATTTTTAAAATGTTTGCAGTTGTTTTGTTATGATAAAAAAAAAATCAAACTCAATGTTTAAACATGTTATTTAGGAGTTTTTCATGAAAAAACACATTGTTAAATATAAAATTTGTGTAAAACTCCATACATATAATAATAGGCCATGAGGGAAAATGGGCTTCAAAGGTTCTTTTAAATATTTTCCTTTATCAGGTTATTAACAATCTGTCACTCAGGGACAGAATATTTCATACATCTGACAAAACTGAATGTGCACTTATTTTTGCAAATAGAAATTCCCTTTTGGTGGGAATCTGTTTAGTGTGTTTGTGTGTGTGTGTGTGTGTGTGTGTAAAAGAGACTCATGGGGGTCTGTCCCTCAGAAACACTATCTTTGCGTTGTACAAGAACCGATAAGCATGAATGATAAATAAATGACTGAGACAAAAAAGATTGTTGTCTTCACAACACCATGTGTCTACATCATAAATAAATACGAGGTTAAATGCAGAAAATTGAGGTGAAATGTAGACCCACATTAGGTGAACCATACAAGAACCCGGCATTTCTCACCACTTAGAGTCCACTTCAGGAGATTATAAGTAATTAGATTAGCTTGCCTATGCAGTTGTTTCGTGCAAGCTGTGCACTGCTGCTTCAAAAGATCTACCAAAATCACCAGATTACTGTCAAATTATTAAGAGATTTCGGTGTAGGTCAAAAAGAAATCTAGTGATCCAGCAATAGATACAGCAATAGATACGAAACGTGTTCATGACCCAAAGCCCAGCACCTAGTGTGAAACACACTGGTGTGGACATGTGACGCTACTGGAGGGGTGTGGCTGCCAACATCAGTAGCAGAGCAAATTCTGAAGAGCAGGAAAGCAACTGTTTAGCTGTTTTAGCGAATGCCAGACACTAGTATAACAAATATAAATATAGCTCAGTGAATGGTGTTTCATGTTACAGTACGACAATAACCCAAGAGCATATTGTTAAAGCATGTTTTTCAGGGACAAATGGTGGCTTGTTCTTGACTGCCTAAGTCATCATTGACCTTAAAGTTTACTAGTTAACTTATGATAAGCAGGCACTGAAAATGCCTGCATTGCAGACCAGCAGAAGATCGGGTGTCATCTCTGTTTCAGAAGGTCATCTGCCAACATTGCGTCCGAGACTTGAAATGTGCTTATGTGTTTTCATTGTGCATTTCCATAAATCAGGCACATTTGTTTTTTTGCAGTTGGACGTACAACGGAATTGTTGTCAATTTGACCAAAGTTGCAACTGAAATTGAGACTCAGTTGTACATTTACATTTACAGCATTTGGCAGATGCCCTTATCCAGAGCAACTTACATTTTTATCTCATTTTTTATACAAGTGAGCAATTGAGGGTTAAGGGCCTTGCTCAGGGGCACCTCAGTAATGGCCTCAGGTCTGGGAATCAAACCCACGACCCTTTGGTCACAAGACCAGTTGCCTAACCGCCAGGCCACGACTGCCCCATAAATAAGGCAAATCTATATACTAGTTATACTGTGACATTGGTCTTCTATTTTGATCCACTATATTGAACCTTTACCTGTGCCGTTGTCATGTTGTATGGCCTCTTTCAAAAACTGACAGAATTTAAAGAATTTCCTACTCCTACTTAGAATTTATGCATCTTTTAATGTCTTTTTAATGTCCTAGGTGCCCTGATGCAGCCTGCTTTTATAAACCCCAATTCCCCACCCAAGCTGTCTAGGTGCCCTGATGCAGCATGGTTTTATAAACCCCAATTCCCCACCCAAGCTGAGATCAGTGCGTTTCCGCCAAACATAATAAATTGCACATTACACAAACAGTTGAGCATAACATCTGTCCACAGAACCCTGTTTCAGAACTGCTAGTGGGTAAAACTTCAGATGCACTGCATCAGGCATTTTTGGTCCAGACATGGTTTCCTTTGTGAAAACCTCCCATGAACCCGTGATCAGTGTTTCTCTGATGCTAGTCCCCGATCAAGCATGCCTTTACACTTCTCTGTTACACCTATGGACATAAACTATGCCAATTATCTTCCTTTTGTAAATGATGTAGGAATATTTAAAAGCAAAGTAAGAAGTAATACCAAATAAACAGTCAAATATTGTTCTACCTGAAGAACAATGATACACCTGAATTTGAAAAATCAAAGATCCAGAATGTTATAGCTTTTTTTATGCAAATGTTCCCATATATTTATATGTACATAAAGTGCCAGAAATGAACTGTAGCAAAGTGCAACATTTTAAATAAAAAGCAGTGAAACTTTTCTGTTGGCAATAGAGTATTCAGTGGTATGACAAAATATTAGGCAATCACACAGTAAAATTAAAAATTTATTTATATTGATTTTGGTCTTTTTACAGTTTCAAATTTTGTGGTTTCAGAAGAAAAAATTAAAAATCACATTTAAAACTTCATATAACTTCACTGCATCATATCCTGTGGAAGCTTTGAATCTAAAAAAAAAAAAGCTTTGAATCTGAGGAGATCTCTAATTAGCTCCTTTAAAAGTAACTTCAAAACAATGATTTACTGAAAACCTTTGCATTATTTTAAAAAGTCACATTTAGACCTGTTAATATCCCTTTTTAAATAGAAACAGTTATTACTTTCATTTAATTTTGAATGATGACAAGATGCTCCACAAAAGTCTTAATAATCGAAGATTGCAAAATATGAAAAGATTGGCATTTTTATCCACAAGCATCAACAATATTGTGTTCAACAGTAAATCTTTCCTCATTTTCCTGAACCATTCCTCTTCAATTGGAAAATGATTCAGTGCCTCTAAACCCTCTTGTTTAGTTTTTAATATATTGTTAACAAATCACCACAAGCAAAGGGTAGACAACAAACTCCACCTCAGTGGGCATTCAAGTACATCCCAGTCCATCTTACCTGATCACCTGACAAGTATTCTTAGGTTTAAAAACAAAGCTACCTTTTTAAGTGCACTCAAGATTACACTATTTATAAAAAATAACTGTAATAATAATAATAACAATATTATAATTGCAGTAATTACAATAGTAGTAATAATTTTAAAACATTCTACACAATCCTCATTTACAAATATCACTACAGTTCTCAGGCACCCACCCCTGAGAGAAACATCACTGGGTCAAGTTCTCCACCTGTAGCAACTGCTAAACATCTTTAGTTTGGTTATTTAAATAACAATTACAATTATAGTACGTGAAAAAAAATCAAATCAACAATATCAATGACCATCATTATTACATCTATAGACTGGAACTTCATTCTCAATTTAACATATCTGTGATATTTACAATTCTCATATTTCAGGACATTAGCCTTCCTCTTCACTATTTTCATCCGTGTTCTTCACCTACGAAGTTTCAAATAGCACATGACCAACATCAGTACAATTTATAACTGAAAATATGCAAATAACTTAAATCACAGTAAAATTATATGAACAGGAAGAAGGCATCAACATATATGCATGTCACCTTAAGAAGCAAAGCAATGTCGGCATTTGTAGAGTTTGGGATTGTGTGTCCTTATGTGATTTCTCACATTTTTCTGTCTGAAGAATGTCTTGCTGCACAACTATAGGAAATACAAAGAAGAGGAAGATGATGGTGAGGGTAAATAAAAATATAGAAGGAATTTAATGGAAAATAAATCAGATGGGTACTGTGGTGTTATCATGCACAATAACTTCTCACTTGTCACAAGAACTGTTAATACAACAACTTATCAACGTTCACAAGGAACACAGCCAGTTATAAAGTGTTGAAAAAAAAATCTAGCTATGATGAAATATCTACTGTATTCTTATATAAAATATAATGAAATGCAGACTGCAGCACTGTACAGCTGTAATTATCCTGCAGCACTGTACAGCATAATTCAAACTGTTGCATTCTGTATTGCATTTTTCCTCCAGAGATGTCGACTTTGAACTAGTCCACTACAGAATGGAGATGGTACTTACAGGGCACGGCCAGTGTTTGCCTTCAATATGTCTGATGCGGTGCATGATGAGGGCGTCACAGTCCCTGTACGACGCTCTACACTGTAGGCAGGTGTGGGCTCCACCTGAACCCTGACTACAGGTTCCCTTCAGCTGCTTAGACCGAGCCCGTCGGACAGACTCCAGCATGACAACATGTCGGCTGCTCACGGGATACAATTTCTTCACCTTTTTGAAAGACAGAAAACAAAGAAAACAATGAATATACTCTGGAGATACAGAATGTTGTTCCTCTTAAAGGCAGAATTAGTGTTGCTCGTGCTAGTATTAAGACATGTTATGCTGAAAGTTCATCAGAAATGGGAGAAAGGGATAGCTTTAACATTTGTTTTAATTTTGTGTGGGTGTTTTCATACTTTTGAGACACCCTGTTATATGTAAATTAATGTCCGTGGTACCTTTGTCTTTGGCGGTTCTGTTTTCACCTTGCAGCTCCTCTTGCTGTCGTTGTGCTGAGCAGAACTTCTGATGGCTTTTGGTTGGTGTGATGCACCGATCTCGTCCTCTTCTTTTTTTACTCGGAGGAGCATCCTCTGGGAAAAGTGTGTTGACCTGTTGCCGAGGCCGGCCCAGTGTGGCCCGTCTAGACCTGTTCGGTCTGGCAGGATTCTTGCACTAATCCGATCTCTTCTGACAAGGCCAGGTGACGTGTCGCTACAGGAAGCACTGCCATGGGAGACAGACCGGGTCAAGCATATGTCCACACTCTCTTCCTCCCTCTTAATTCCACCCGGTGGCCGGCAAAGGCCGAAGAGAAAACCTTGGTCTAGCAGTTTGACAGGGGGCTTACTCTGACGTTTGCCTAGGTCAGAGGTATCACTTGTTGGAAAGGTCGGGGTCAGGGGTATAGGGTCTGCTGGCTCTTCTTTGATGGCTCTGTACAGCGGACTGGTGTGGTAGTCCTGGTAGTTTGTACTGGAAGAATCCCAGCTTCTGGAAAAGGCTTCCGCTTTCCCCCCAGTTCCATTTCTATGTGCCGTGCTCTTTCTGATCTGTCGGGCCTGATCTCCTCTACCCGCTCCGCATTGCTTGGTTGGTGGTCTGACCGTTTCTTGGTTACAGCCGGGCTTGTTTTTGTCCAGGTTGTTTTTCCTGGAACCTTTGCACTTGTCTGTTGTTGTACGCCCAACACTGTAGCACAACTTGTGCTTTGATTTAGTGGTATTCGTCCTTAATGGCCGATCCAATGGCGCAGCAGCCTTCAGAGCTCTGGCTTTTTGAGGTGCCACTGTTAGACCCTGGCAGTGGTGGGCACTGGGGGCAGGCTGTGAAACGGCGTGTTCAATGGGCTCCTGTTTTGTCCTCAACGTCCTTGCTCTGTTTGGAGCAGCATGGGTTTGTTGTGCTGCGACCCTTGGTCTGCCAGCAGGCTGAGGTACGGTCTTGTTTGGACCCCTGGTGTTACTTCTAAGGGGACGTTCAGTCATAAGGCCCCTAGGGCCTGCCTGCAGCAATGAGCGGCTGCGTGTGGCCCTAACACTCAAATGCTCCATGTGCCCAGTTTGGTCATTCTTCCTCTTTGTGCTCTTTTCCATGGTGTCCTGGGGTTCTTGTGACTCTGTTTTCATCACCTTCTTCAGAAGATCCATTCTGGTCATATCACAGAGGGACAGGGAGGAGCTGACCCCCACCATGTCTCCCAGACCAGTTCCGCAGCGTCCTAGACTCTGTGCGCGGGGTTTGCGTCGAGCTGTGAGAGAGTAGTCGTTCACCTTCAGCTTCCTAAGTCGTTTCTTTTGCCCCCAGCCTGACAGCTCTTCTGGACTGGGCAGCAAAGACTTCCTCTGCAACCCCAGGAAGGTGAGCAGCCGATATTTCTCCTGAGCACGAGGGCTGTGAATTTCATCCTGCAGGCTCGCACCGCACACTTCTTCCTCCGCCATCTCCTGCTTCACCTTCAAAGGTGTCACTGGGTACGGCTGAGCTCTAGACTGCGCTGGAGGGAAGTCAGACTTTGCCCTGTAAACCTGCTGATGATAAGAGGACTTCCTCTTGCTCTTAGAGGAGAGATCAATTTTGGGCAGTAGCCTACGCAACGCAAGAGCAGCCCCTGGAGTGGAGCGTAGCAGTCGGCGGGATGGGGAGGAGGATCGGGTAGAGGTGGAAGGAGACGAGGAGATGACCACTGAAGAGGGGCGTGGACACGGTTTCCTCTTGCTGGATGGCGATTTGAAGTCCATGAGTTTCATTCTGCGAGTCGGACTGCAAGAAAAGCCACTGTCCTCTTGCTGGGGATGAAGAGCCTGCATTTGGCACGGACTCGGTAACGTCCCATCACAAGCATCCCCGTCTGATTCATCCGGCCCCTCCACAGTGTGTTCTTTGCACCGCATGGGGCTGGTCCATGCAGATCCTGAGGTTTCCCCTTCATCCCTCTCCATCATCCTCTTTAACCCAACGGTCCTTCCTGAAGGGGAATGCTGGCTTCTCCAGCATTTCACGGAGGAAGAACCAGGGTTTACGGAGAGTGCTCCTGCAGGACTCGGTGGGTCAGAGCATTGCTGGCTAGCCTCTTTCTCCCTCCGGATAGCAGAACAGGCCTCCAGAGCGGGCCACATGCGGAGGTGGCGTGCCATTGTAGCTACCTCCGTGAGAGAGTTCATGTTCAGAGTCAGGGTGGAAGTGTAGGAGAATTCAAGCAAAGCAAGCAAACTCTCTTCTCTGAAACCTATGAAACAAAATAAGCAAAACAAAGTCTGATTAATAAATGATGTCTGACACCATTGCCTGGACAGTGCTATTGATTTTGTGAAAGGGGAATTGTATTCCCAATATAACCTCTCTCTTTTCATACTGAACATGGGCGATAAGACTCCTTTCCTTGGGAACTGAAGTTTAGTGTTTATTCCTGACAACATAACTGATTATCAGAATCACTAATCTCCTTCTATGCTAGGCAGCCACCTGAATGTGAGAATGCACTGTTCCAGAGAGATACCACGCCACAATGTGTACCTAAAAAACAAGGGCTTTCAAGATGTTTCAGAAGATGTTTAAAAGGTGCTTGCCTGTGAGGTCAACATGGGGTTGAGGGTCAGTGGTGGAACCCATTTCAGTGAATAACTCCTGGAAGTACTCGCTTCCAGCCGCCAAGACTGCTCTGTGGGCCTGAAACGATTGGCCGCTGCCGGTTTTCAGTGTGATGTCACAGAACAGTCCCGCCTCCCGCTGGCTGTTCAGTTTGCTCAGGACACCATGGCTGTGTGATTTCACCAGCCTCGAGATGTTGCCCATTTCGGAGCGCTGATGGAGGAAGAAGATGGAACAATGTCATTAAAGTGTTAAAAAAACAGGACCCAGCTGGACGCAGGCAGTAGTGTTCTCAAACACAAGCATCTTACCTCTGCTTTTTCAGTCCACTTTAAATGACATTCCTCGCAGCCAAAAACAAAGTCTCTGACCTGAAAGTACATTCCTGAAACAACGCAAGCAGTGCATCAATAACAGAACAGAAGCAATAATGTCACAGTAAGAAATACAGGAACAGAAAGGCTTAAAACAAACAATGCAAATGTATTTAGGCCTAGCTTAAGCATTCATTGTTGTGAACTTTCTAATGTCTTAACTCAAAGTTCCCGAAAAGGTTGGAAATAAGATTCTTAGGGCAAAGTTATTTTAAACGTTACTCTGTTTTCTGATGGTTTGGTTCTGACGATGCTATGACCTGTAATACCCCACGTTGCCACCATTACTCTAAGGAAGACTCTAGATTTTGGGTTGTTGTGAGGAACAGAAGCTGAAACTAAACGAAAGGAAAAGTTTCTATCCCACACTGGAAATACTTGTTTCAGCTATTGAAATAGCTCCCGGTTTTGGAGAATGTGCTACCTCTTTTATTCAGAGAAAAAGACGTCCTCATCCAAGTTGAACGCGTGCATCCGTTTATATCAGACATTCACTCCTCACCGATACCGTAAGGCATGGATGCATAGCTGTATAGGCGGCACATATCCTAGTGCGTTTCTTTTGATCAATAATAACTTATGAACGGTGACAGTCGAGTCTGAGGAAAGTTGATCAAGTTGCGAGGCGACAAACACCCAAACAGTAGATGACTAAACTTAGCTGCAATACTGGCCAAGACTCTGATATTTTGTATCATGCGAAATATTTACTCATACATTGCGTTCAGGAGGTCGTCTTCTAAAATATCACCACCGCGGAACGAGGAGTAAATCATTTATTGTAGTAATAATACAATAATATAATTTACCTTCCCACCAGTAGTGTTCAGCTACCAGTCTGTACGTGTCCTCCAGGGTGTGGTGCAGCTTCCCCGGTATCTTCGTGTGAAAAGCCTCGATTGACTTGAGCCTCTTGTCCTCAGCCAGTACCTCTCGATACTGTACGCAGCCCTTCTCCAACTTTTTACGGAACAAGGAGCCACCGATCATTTCAAACAAGGACGAGGGGGCGACGGTGGGGCAGGTCTGTGCAGCGCCGACGCCATTGAGATACCCGGCGAGCTCCTGTTGTCTGTCCGCCGGGTGTTTGGTAGTGCAAAAAGTGTCATCACCAGCATAGTGAGCACTGGAGGTGCGTTCACCAGCCATTTTCACCGGCTTCCTTGTTTAAGCCTCAACACCCCCCCCCCCCAATCTAACCTAGTTTATGTTTGTTTCACAGTCTTGAAAGAGTACAAACAACATTGGGATCATCACTTTACGCGGGACCCTAGTTATTAGGGACACTCCGAAATGTCACTTTACAAACTTTTCATCATTTATGGAAGTCTGTAGGATACGGACATGGGGGACAAAAATGCCAGTTAATAGTCTAAAAGTTACTACAATAGGCTAACATTGAGTCACCCGGGACAACTGCCTACTAATATAAATAACAGGTAAGTGTAAGGTAAAAGCAGAGGTTAATCTGAAGCCTGGTTGAGCTGATCAAATGCTGTGAGCAAGCTGTCGCAGTTCCGAGTCAATTCCATCTTCTTGAGCAGCTGATGCCCATGAGTCAAAAGTGTAGTCCAAGTGCCATCAAATCCAACCTCAACCAAAATGTGCAAAATCCATAAGCCATCCGTCAGAGGAAAAAACACATTTTAATATAAACTCTTAATAAAGTTCCCCAAAGATTTCCTGCCTCTTTCAAATTGATCAAAAACGGATAAAAAACCCCAGATCCTTAATTGTGTTCAATTGCATCCCTTGGTCCACAGAAACGTCGCGCCAATATCTTATTAATATTAAATTACGGTTTTCCAGGTGGCTTGCAGCCAGCCTACTTATTCTCTTAATAACTCCACTAAATGAAACAATGTAGGCTAGCACTGACACTAAAACATCAACTAAGCTAAAAACAGACTCAGGCAGGCTATCAGCCTCTAAGATCCGCAGTTCCGACATCTGTGCATGTATCCATCTCGCAAACGGCGTCTTCCCTTCTGCTGTAACTTGTGATTTCTTTTAACTCGGCAGCCACACGCCGCAGCTCCCCGTCGCCCAACGACCTATACGCGGGGGTAGGAGTCTTCCCGGAACGCCGCGAAACATCAAAACAGGAGGGGCTGACTTCGGAAACAACAATATCCTCCGCGATTCCTCCGAATAAAACGCTATGCATAGGTCTAATCAATGTAAAGCAAGTCAGGCGATCAAATAATCCAATTTTTTAACTCGTAACCTTCTGTTGGTAACCATTTGTCAACCTAACTTCTCTTCGACGCCCAATGTCTCTCCCCTCCCTCCGTCAATGTCTATTAGCGGGCTCTTTAAAGAGCCGCTACTACAGACGATGTCATTGGTCGATGGGGCTGTCAGTCAATCGCGTCTGTTTCTCCCCCCCCCCCCCACACTTTTCTAGATCAAGATAGGTTGTTGACGTCAGCGCTGGCTTACCAAGTGAACCCTGTTAAGTTTATCATTATGGACTAGATAAAGATGTTGTGTTCGCTTCGTTTCGAGGTTTTCTAGTCTCATTTTCATAATAGGCCATGATTACATTTAGTCAATAGTGGCCCTGCAGTCCTTCTCTGTAATACACGATGGACAGATTACAAAGCTTCTTTGATGTTATTAATTAATTTAGCATCTTTTCATCTAGGCTTCTCCTCTTTCAGTCCTCACATATCACATGAAATGTCTCTATTTCAGTTTGGCCCGAAGAATTATGCATTTGACTTTATTGGCTGTTTTACTGTAAGTTATTTATTTTAGTTGATCAAATGTAGACAAAAATAGACAGGTAAAAAAAATTTAACAGGTAGTCAAAGGCTACACACATGTTTTAGTCATCAAATAGTAGTAGGTTCATATTCAGATGGTAAATCTATTCAGCAATGCACTGTAAATTTAATGGTTGCCATTTCTTAAGACTACATACTGAAATGAGGAAAACACAAATTCTCATAATTTGGCCATGAACCATGTACAAAGAATATGCTTGAAATGTATCACTAGATTGAAGTGTGGAATCTGTGTGTTATTTGTACATTTATTTGACAGATAGATTACAAAAAGAAACAATAAAACACATTGTGTGCTGTATCTGGGTGTATATGGTTGCTCAAAATATAGCAGCAATAAACTAGAAGTAGGGGAGATAGGCATTCTGGGGATTACACTGACGGTTGCCTTTTCAACGTAATTAATTTCAGTTTTTTTAATCCATTTTATTTTAAATTATTTATAGTTCACACAATTTGGGATTTAAATCACATGCTAGCTTTCTGTGCGTAACCAGGGTTTAACACAGGCCATGTAGCAGTGACTGATAAACCAATTTTCAGGATAGAGGTTAAGTTACATAGAACTGCAGATGGATAACTCAAGTGGTACATTCCTCAAGCCAGCTGCTATTGCAGTAACACATCTTTTTCAACAAGTCTAGAAAGAAACATTTGATGAAAGAGTTCATCTACACTCTCACTACAAATTATATTGTCACATACCTTTTGAGTGCCTTCTCTGACTGTGGCCTTTTCAACACATAGGGTCCCGTGAGCTTCTGGAAAGAGTGGACACCAGGATAAAGAAGCACTCAAACCCCTTTTGTTTCCCCACATACGATGGCTGAGGACAAGGCATGTTTGTTGGTTAGATCAAGGTTGCTACAGTATTGTTAATGTGGTGAAGGTCACATTTGGGTCTTCTGCAGGACTGGGTACTTTAGTACAATAGAGATGAGAGCCATGAATGGGAGTAATCCAATTACTGAATAACATTCAACTAAAACCCTTTAGCATTGAATGAATCCAGATGTGTGGAGCGTTATAGTGATTAATGTTGTGCATAGTGATTAATATTGTTTCTAGAGCATTTTCAGGCCTTTAATTCCTCCTCAGTGACCCATTTTGTGATGTGATAATGAAAAACTAAACAAGCATTCAGGTGACAATAAATAGGTTAGTATCATTCTTAACTCGAGTAAATCAGTCTGTAAAAAGGATAGAAAAGCATCTTTTAGGCAGAAAAGTGTAAACAAATGCAAAAGTGTTATATGTGATATCATGGTAGGTGTCATTTAAAGGTTCCTTCTGTTATTCTGAATTTACAAAATGGGCTTTATTTTATTTGTATAGTGGTTTTCACAACAGGCATTGTCACAGTTTAACAGATTTTCTGGGCTAGACCCCTAATGAACCAGCCAAAGGTGACAAAGACAAAGAAGAACTTCCTGAGACAGGAAGGAGGGAAAGGCCTGGAGGACACTCAGAAGGAGAGTCTGTCCTCCTCTGGAGATTTTGATATGAAAAACACAAAAGTAGGATTGCACAGCAGCCTTTTGCAGAGGAAACAGGGAGGTCAGAATAACCAATGGCAAATGATTAAAGCCAGACAGAAGATGCGATGGAACACTGATTGTGTTGAATGCAGGATTTTAAAGATTAGAACAGCAATTAAGATGTTCAAAATGAGCCCAAGCACCCCGAACCAGGGCAGAAATTCATGCTTGTCTTGGCATCTATTTTTTTTCTGAGTCATGACAGATGTGAGGAGTGAGGTGAACATTGACAGAGCACCCAGGTGAGGACCCAGGTGAAGACCCAGGTGAGCACCCAGGTGAGGACCCAGGTGAGCACCCAAGTGAGCACCCAGGTGAGGACCCAGGTGAGGACCCAAGTGAGGATACAGATGAGCAATTTACAGGAACCTTTCAATACTTTTCAATACTTTATTCACATGTAAATTTCCTTGATGTGTCAAGCTACTCACCAATTAAAGTAATTGTCAAAGATGAACAGCAGCATGATGTAAACCTGATGAACAGCAAATGAGCCTCAAAAACACAGCTCTGGCAATATAGAAGCAAGGGGACCCACGTCAACTCCTCAGGTGTGATCCGGAGACCCTGGACCATTCTGACTTCATAAAACGAGTGTCTTCTAATATTTGACATGAGGTCTATGTTCTCTGCTTAAGAGACATTAACACTCCCAGGCTTGGAAATGCTGAGAACAAGCTTTCCTGTCCATGTAGGAACAATGAGAATCGGTGAAGAGTTATATATATATAGTTATATATATATATATATATATATATATATATATATATATATATATATATATATATAAAGTACAGAATTCAGTAACAGTTGCTTCCATCCGAATATCATGAAACACGTTTGATAAAGCAGCCAATCAAAATGCTGATATCACATTACATGATCATGTTGAATATCATTTCCAACAAAGGAGTTCACCATATAACTTAATTCATAATGACCGATTTCATGTAAGACTGATAGATTGTCATTGTATTAGTTACCATGACAACTAACATGGGCTTCTCATAGCTATTGCTTCTATTATAGCTATGGTTAATTAATGCTAATGCAAGCAGCAAGCAGCTGTTTAAACGGATGTTTGCATCAGCCTTTATTGTTAGTCCGATATTGTGATTTACATAGCTGGATTATTCTAGTTCCCCACTCTTAACATCCCCTAATTTTATTACAGCACAGAAATTCCAAAAGATGAAGATTATTGCTTAAGTGAAGAACAAAATATGTGATCCTCACTGAACTTCTAGGTTAGAATGAGTGTGACAAGAAGTTCAACTCAAATGAATGCTTGAACCATTACAGAAGAACAAACTAGATAAATGTATGTTCTACATTTAATTTCTGTATTACTTTCTTTGAAAGTGAAATTGGATACATGAAAGTGGTACAAAGTATAAAAATTGACAATGTGAATTTGGCTAAATATTTGAGAAATCAAATGTCTCAGAAACTGTCAAGTTGCTTGGAAATGATGTTGAATGTAACTCACAACCTCCAGCTAGATATGTAAAACCAGCCCGAGAGCCAATTGATACTATACTGGAAAATCCAGTAGGAACTTAGGCAGAAGTTGGGCTAATGTTAAAGAGGTGATTAAATTAGCCCAGACGATGTCCGATGCCGTAATCTGCTCTGGCCCCATCCCAATGCGGCGCGGTGATGAGCAGTACAGCAGGCTCACGTCGCTAAACCGCTGGATGTCCAAGTGGTGTTCAGAAAATCAAGTGGGCTTTATTAATAATTGGGAAGAGTTCGAGGGCAAGCCTGGTCTTTTAGGCAGGGACGGTGTCAACCCCACCCGGGATGGCGCTGCCCTGTTATCTTGCAGCATAGCCCGTAGTCTGTTAGTTAGTGGGCAGTGTAGCACTAGGAGCTGCTGACTAACCAGAGTCACGACCAGGCCGCAGACTAACGGGCTAAACCGTCTGTCTGCGAGCTGCTTAGAGGCGTCACCGGTGTCGGCCAGAGGAGGATGGGCTCCCCCCCTGAGTCTTGGTTCCTCTCAAGGTTTCTTCCTCATGCAAAAACTAGGGAGTTTTTCCTTGCCACTGTCGCCTTTGGCTTGCTCACTGGGGGCTAGGACTCGGCACTTGTAAAGCTGCTTTGTGACAACAACTGTTGTAAAAAGCGCTATATAAATAAAATTTGATTTGATTTGATTTGAAGTTCATAGGTCCTTCTGAGGAGTGATTTCTAAATGACTCATAGAGGCTCATTAGACATGCGGGCTTTGGTCTTCAGTACAGGTGCCTATTGTAATTCTTCACCTCCTTCTTTGTGGACTCAGCAATGGAATGTTCCAGAAAGTTTCACTGTCCTTTGCATAATCCAGTCAGACTAAAAGGTGTCAAATCTTAGCATCCCCCACCTTCAAGAAGAAGTCTGGGAGAAGACAAGGAGGTGCCAGGAATTAAGTGAAGACTGTCCTATTGTTCAGTCAACTTCTGATCAAATATCCTTCATGCCCTGTTGTATATAGCAGATGTAAATCCCTTGACAACAAACAGCCCATCAGCTAGCAAGGTTCCTTACAGGGTGATTGGCTGATCCTCTTAGGGGGATTGAGGAAATCACAAAGCTCAGACTGCAAGAATGTCTCGGACCCAGAGGAGATTTTGACAGACAGTTTTCTGATCTGTTAGGGTGCTGTGAAAGTGTTGTTAACAGTTAATTTAAGAAAATTTCAAACTCTATTTATGTTTCTGAGAGATTTCTGGTATTTTTAGCTTGAGAAGCTAAATGTTTTGAAATTTTTCTTAACCCTGATAGTTGAAACTCTGATGTCTGTTCTGGTTAGTGTTCGGATTCTGGTTCTTTACTGGTGGCCCAGTAGTCTGTTTGGTCATGTTGGGTGTTTTTGATGTGACGTAAAAATGTTTAAGAATTAGCATTCAGTGTGTAGCAGGAGTATGTGTGGACTGCTTACTGTACGGGGGCAGTAGATTTAAATTTTTTAGTGATGTATGCAAAACGGGCCTACTGACTATCTGACAGATGCAGATTAAAATGTTGGACTTAATTGAGAATCAGCTTTTATTACATGTCTCAGTTTTGTCATGTGTGTTGTGTTGGTATGTACTAGAATAGATTCACTGTTTACTAATTAATTAAAACTATTAATTAGATATTAATTATCTTAAAACTTAAAAAAAAACCCAGCTAACTATATGAATGTTTTCAGGTGCTATGACTAGATTTTGAAGTGCTGAAGTATGCACAAATGACAGACCCCCGGTAATGGGGTGGGATGTGTTTCACTTACCTCAGGAGTGGGGTGGGTTGTATTAAAGCTGGAATCAGCTTATGAATTCTTTGATATGGCTGGAGATGTTAGATTTGCTAGAACAGGGTCACAGAATGCCAGAATTGTTTACCATAACAAATACAAATTAAGGGGTGGCAAATTTAAAATACAGTTTTTTTTTTTGCTCTGCCATAATTTAGAGCAAGTACTGAAATCAACTCAACGCAACCAAAGTGACCAAAGTGAAGCACCTGGCTCTTGCAGTGGGTCTTTAACAAATACACCATTCTTTATGAGGTGTAGCAGAAAGTGGACACCAGTGCGCTGATGCTTTATGAATAAAATACCATGTTGCACATTATGCAACACAGTCAAGTTGCACATTTTTTGTGAATCTGACCATCTGTAGTATACAGTAGCTTTTGGTTTGGTGACTTGCTTTTGAAGGCTTTCCACAAGCTTACTCAATACTTTCCACAAGCTTATTCAGTACTTTGCTGGAGGTTTTGCTCAATCCTCCTTACAGCACTGGTGTAACTCAGTGGAGTGAGTTGAATAAGTATGCTCATTGAGAATCAGTGATTCTCCTTGATTGAATCAATCAAACTGAGGATCAGTGATTCTCCCTATTCAGTTCACTATACAATGTCCAGTTCACTATGCTTATTCAGTTCACTATACAACCGTTCTATGAGGTTCAGGTTAGGGCTTTCTGATAGCCACTCCAATGCTTTGGTCGATTTGGTTTCTTGCCATTTGGTCACATTAAATAATAATAATAATAATAATAATAATAATAATAATAATAATCTTTATTTGTATAGCACCTTTCATACATACATGTAACTCAAAGTGCTTTACAGTATAAATAAAAGAAACATTAAAAGGAGATAAGACAAAGACAAAAAGACAGAAGAAAATGTTAAAAGAAATTAAAGATAAAAATATTAAAATAACATAAAAAGTAAAAAGTGAAGTAAGTAAGATAATAAAAAGTAAAGTAAATAAGATAAAACTATTAAGATAGAGTTTCTTAACTAAAAGCGGATCTAAACAGGAATGTTTTGAGACTGCTCTTAAAACTATGCAGGGATGAAATGCCTCTGAGCTCTTCAGGAAGAGAATTCCAGAGCTTTGGGCCATAGTGGCTAAAAGCACCCTCGCCAATCTTTAATCGGCTTTTAGGAATCACCAGTAGATTACTGTTTGACTTGTTGACTGATAATAACTTTGAACTTTGGATCATTGAACTAAACTATTTTGACCAATGTTAACTTCTTGGATTATGTCTTGAGGTTATGCTTTAGCATGTATGTGTAAATATGTGTAAATATGTGTATATATGTATATATGTGACTGGTGGTGCAAGTACTGGTGCAACAAAAGCAGAAAAAGGTTTTCTATGCTGGGGAAGAATCTTAGCCGATGACTTATTAACGTGAGTATATGAACATTTTAATATACTGTATGTTTATCCCTATTTGGATGGCAATCTTCATATTCTTCTTCATGTTTCTTCCGGCCTTGTGAAACACCTTTGGATCAATGTAAGGCAGTGGATGTTCAGTGAGGAGAGGATATTAGCACTTCACTCACTGGTATTTGTTCCCATTATGTTTGCACATTGAACAGAATGCATCGCCATTAAGGCAATGGGAAGTGTAATGGTCCATAATGTCCACTTTCTTTCAGTTCTCCATTTTGTCCACCATTGACGTCTGTGGGTGCAAACATTCAGTTGCAAACAATACAGCTCAAACAATGTTTTGGGTAACAGAGGTAGACTTGCTCATACCTGTATTTTTTATGCCATAATCACCCCTCTTTGCTTATATTGGTCACTGCAATAAAAACAGTTTAAAAGTTTGGAATCAAATCAGAGGTGGCCACACTACCACAGGATACAACTCACAGGTCTACCCTGCTCAGGAACCCTACGTGGAACTTCATGAAAGATACCAAAGGTACCTTTTTGGAACAGTAATTTGTGGGAATTGTTTTAGTCAGCTGCTTGGTGTGATCTATCCATACACTATGAATGAATGAATGAATGTTCGATTTATATAGCGCCTTTCCAAATTCCCAAGGCGCTTTACAATTTAACACAGGTACAAGTCACAGACAACCAATCACACACCGGCGAGAAGCGGCAGCCAATTGCGCACAGTGTACTCTCCACCGGAAGCCACAGTCCCCTGGGGGACTGAATGGGGTGCAGGAAGGGGAGAGAGGACAGACCCTAGTGGCAGAGCACCATCCACCACTGGGCATACAAGCACACAAACACACACTCAGACACTAGTTTCTATTGAACATAGAGACACAGACACACACTCAGGGAGAATTTGTTGACTGCCAATTTACCTAACCTCCATGTTTTTAGACTGTGGGAGGAAACCGGAGACCCCGGAGGAAACCCACGCAGACACGGGGAGAACATGGAAACTCCACTCAGATAGGGACTTGAACCCAAGACCCCAGTGCTGAGTGGCAAACGTGCTAACCACCAAGCCACCGTGTTGCCGTGTTGCCCTAGGATAAATTTTTACCAGAAAGGCAAAGAAATTATAGACTATGAAGTAGCACCAGTGCTATTGTTTGTCTTCAATTAACATGTCCACAAAATGAACTGACTGATCTATATTTAACAGGCAAAACTGATAATCGGATCCACTCAGCTCTCCTACACGTCTCTTGTATATCTACGGGCCTGATGCTGGATGCAATTTAGGACTCAAATGGCCCACCCCATCAAATATACTACAGCTTACTCTTTCTCTAAGGCTTTAGAGACAGATGGAGCACATGAGACTTTGGAGTTTGCTTTATTTTACCTTCAACAGATTAGGCCCAAACCCCTCCCCATTTTTTTCTAGTGCCACCCCTGAATATTACTCTAATTGTAACATACGACCTACTGATCTTTAGTGTGAGCAGGTGATCCTTCCTCTTTTAACATTTACAGGATAGACCAGAAAAAAAAACAAAAAAAAAAAAAACGAAATAAACTAGCTGAATTAGCACATAAATACACTGGAGGTACTCTTTAAAAGGAAGGAAGGCTTGATTCCCAAGGTGAAATTACTGCAAAATGATTCGAATAGCTGCTGAAAACCTTATGAGCCATTTGCAAAGTTTGCTGCTTACAGAAGACGGCTAAGGGAAGGATGACTGTAAATAAGAGTAAGACAGAACATGCATTTTCTGACCAGCTCATTACTAAGCAATCCAGCAGGAAAACACCCCCCCCCACACACACACAGTTTACCATATCAGCAACAACCTTGTGCATGTAACTCCTTCTCCCTTTGTAAGTAGAGGTTCATACTTTCTCACACAAAACACACCATTTTTCTGTTGGTTAGCCAACCTTTAGCTAATATCAGTATATTGTATATCAATGCAAATTGTTTCAGTTATTCAAAATAAACACTATCTCCAACAGGATGTCATTTTTTACAGCTCTATATGCATTTTTCCTCATTTATAGTGGACATGTCAATTTCATTTTATTTTAAAGTAATTTAACTATGTATGATTATGGTTCAAATAAAAGGAGCTATATAATAGCATAAATAGATGCATTATCTATTCTCTGCTCGTTTTTCATCATAAACAATTATTTCTGTCTCACGTGCAATGAGGGGAATCTGTTCCTGGGCCATAATGCAGTGATAGACCCTGGGAGGATTGAGAATATAACACACTAGCAGCCTTCTGAAGCCCCACTGACCCGACTGACCGCAGCTCCAGTGTGAACAGGTGAACGAAAGGACAGACATGGTCCACAGCAAAGAATGAAACACTAAAACTGTCTAAGGATGGGGTTATATTATCTCAATCTGAACCTGGTCATGGAATTTGGTTAATTCCAAAAATAGTTCAATGTAACCATGTTGGCTTAAGATTTGAAGGTCACTGGATTAAGTTTGAGATACTGGTGTTGAGAGGTAAGAAGTGTGGGAAATCTGAGCAGATCTGAACCAGGATGCACTTCAAAGCAGGACCTCTCGCAAAGAGAGAAGAGGATTGTGGGGGAAAAAAGGACTTCCAGTAATGACTCAAAATGAAGAGTGAAAGAGTCTGCACCCTCACTGATTAAAGCGTGACTTATATCCCTCATTAGATGTCCAATGCACCTATTTTTTCTTTATTATGCTACAGACTTATGCAACACAACATGCTGTTCAGCCATCATTCAAACATTCATACTCAACGAAAACCAAAATAAACAGAAATTCACAGGTTCTGCATTAGTTTGCTCACGGCTCCTCAATGAGGAAATGGTACTATAAGCAACGTGATGATGGGAAAGTAAAAGAGCCACAAAAGAATCCTGGTCATTTTACAAAATCTTTTTTCAGTCCTTATAACATATCAGAAACCACTTATTAAAATCTAAAGGTAGAAAACAAATACGTTCACATAATCATACTTTGTGAATTATTGTTGTTGGGGTGTTACACCCCTCACCTTTTGTTAAGGTCATCCATATCAGAAAAACTGACTTTCAACATCTAAATGAGACAAATTCTTTAATGAATATTACACAGATAAACGTTTTATGTTCATTTAACCAAAGCCTTACAGCCCAGCCCAGGTCTGTGGTCCAATTTGATGTGAAACACCAGTCAAAGTCCTGTCCAGAGAAACGCTAATTCGACCTTCCAAAACCTGGAGGCTTTCAAATTTTTTTCCTTTTCGTGGTGGCTTTAGCACCACAACCACAGTGAGCGATCATCTCTGTTCACTTTCTAATCAGCATTTTCTCAGAGTGGTTCAGCCGCCAACACTTAGCAAGAACAAGTGAGAGACCCGCTTTAAGAGTCACTACTGCAGACTGATGACTCATCGTTGAACTAGGCTGTGAATTGTACTCTCAAACGAACTCCCAAAACCCGTTAAAGGATTCTATTCCAATTTAGTAATTCCCACTTTGAAACCAATACAGAACAGTGCGATACAAAATAACGAAGATCTTACCATTTTATATTTTATAAACGCTTTTAAACTAACAGAAATACATCACAAAAACAACTAAAATTATAAATAAATTCATCACGAAGCTGGCAAAGTAGAGATCCTGGATGTGTTTGACTCTTACAGTCATGAAAATCTAAAGGTTTGGTGGCGAGTCTCAACTCAGTCAGGGGCGAGTCCGTGTATTTGTGAGAGTCCATGGGCACCTTGACCATTGCATTGATGCATGTTAAAGAAACCCTTGGTTCATGAGCATGCAAGGATTAGGAACCTGGGGCAGGTTCACTACTGCTCCAGACAACCTAAGGGTCCACGGGCCCGCCACTGGACTCCACGCTAGACTCCTGCGAGGGCTCACTGCTTTGGGCCAAGGTGCTGGTGCCCACGCTCTGGCCTACGGCGCCGTCTGTCTTCGGCCGCTTGAATTCAGGAGGCTTGCACAATGGGTCAGTCGGAGGGGACGGTCTCTCTGAACCAAACGAGAAGTTTATATATACACATTTGTACAGCAGTTAGCATAAGTTTGGTGTGATTTATAGGTACTTCATGCAGCATGGTAATTGTTTACATAGTGCTTTCCAGCACAACCATTTGTTTATTTGTTAAATGACCAGAGCTAACAATCTGAGACGTATTTTAATAACAACTAACCATGTTTGGCTTTCTCGGTGGAGGACGGGGGGACAGCAGTTTGCAAGGAAGCTGGAGATGTGGGAGTGAGAGGCGTCAGTGAAATTCGCCTACAAGAGAAACACAAAAAAAAAGAAAAAGGAAAAAAAGACAGCAAGAGAGAAAAGAATGAGACAGAACCAACATTGTTGAATCTATTTAGGGATTACAGAAATATGCACTCAAATCTTACTTTCAATGAGAATGTTTTACTGTCAACTAGATAACACGATGACCGTAGCAAGAATTCACAAATCTTGAGAAGCTAATGCAGAAAAAGCCACTGCTGTTAAATGTCAAACTGTCTGTTAGTGTCAAACTGTAGATTTTTTAAAGATTGCATTCCAGACTGGTGTCTACAGATAAATGAGAGGAACTGCCCTTTGAATGCAATACCACCCACTTCAGACAGGGCAACAGGGTGCAACGCCACTACCCCAACGTGGCAGAAGCCGAGGAGATGCAATATCCCTCATGGAATTTGAGGGAGCGTAGGAGAGGACAGAGATGATATTAATACACTCCAGACAGAGCTGAAGACCCTTGTGAAGACACAATGTAGAAAGGGGAGATCAGGGAGGCTAAAGGTTGGAAGGAATGACGTAGAGGAGCTTTTTGATGGTGTGTATTCTGAGGAGAAGGTGAAGTGTCAGGAGCTGCAACATGATATTCAACCACTAGGTAACACAGAGGGGCAAACGGATGTCAGTCCACCAATGGGGAGTGAGGAAGAACACGCGGTGCGTCAATGTAACTGCAGGTTGTGCACCAGGGTCTAACGAAGTCCCCATACTGGGTGTGTGATAGCACACCTAAGGTTCAGTACCATGACGTGAGTGAACTGGGTCCTGTGTGAAATTGGCTCAAGATATTTGACATCTTATCCTGTGTACATTTACAACACAACCTACTCCTAGTCAGTTTCTTGCTCATTTCTGCAGAGAATATTAGGTGTAGTGATTTAAGGTCGTTGTATAACCTACCTCATAACAGCACACATGTTGGGTGATTTTATTTTATATTTTTTTACCCTTCTCGGATAATGAACGTCATTACAAGAGCAGTTCAGGAATGGCTGCACCACTAAAAACAAATTTAGTCAAGGCATTCTACAGTCATGGCCCTCCACATTTTCAGTTTCATGTAGAATCTATTGAACATTTCCTTCTACCAACAGACACCTTTAGATGGCTCTCATCAAACGGACTCTGACTGAACTCGGGCAACTCTCTCTAATGTGGCCATTTCATGAACGACGCCAATTAAATATTCATCAAAAAATTCATTTTGATGCAGCCAAAGACTAAATCAGGGCAAGCGCAATGTACCCTACTTACAAAATGTGCTCTCCTACCTTGGAGTCGGTCCTTTACGCACCGTGGCGTGCTTGACATTGATGGGACCGAGGGGGGTGTTTGAAGCCGTTTGGGGTGTGTGAGGTCCCTGGCCGCAGAGAGGAGTGTTGGGGGCAGACTTGATTACGCCGCTGGGAGGGGCAGTTGGGGTCGTGGGGCACTTGGAAGTGCTGGATTTGCTCCAACCCTGCAGGGTACTGAGCGTGATACGTCTGGGTTGGGGCTTGGCCTTTTGGACTTGTGGGGTATGCTTGTCTTCAGGAGCAGGAACTCCGAGGGTCTTGACGGGGACGGCGGCAGGGGAAACCTCTTTCTCTTTGTCCTGGGTGACGGGCGTGTTGGCACGGGGCACGGGGGAAGCGGTCCGACCGCCGCCTAGGGATCTCTTTCCCTTCTTTTCGGTGCCACTGACAGGGGTGACGACGTCCAACAGGGGGCGCTCTTTCAACGGGGTGCCGAGCTCCAGCTCCTCAAAGGACACAAAAGAGCAGTAGCCGTCCGTTGAGGACACTGCCAAGAAAGAGCCATCGCGGGACCTGGAGGCACATGGAAGAAGCAGGAGCCATCAGTACATCTTTATTGAAGTGAGAGTGTGTGTGTGTGTGTGTGTGCATGTGTGTTACCAGCTGAGGTCGCTGAGAGTGTGGTAGTGGATGTTGGACACGAATCCAAACGGCAGTGTCTGCTGGGTGTCATAGAGATAGATGGAGTCTTCAGATGCTACAGCAAACACCAACCGATAGGGCAGCTGGAACACATTGGGAAGGGGCTGCAGAGATCCGTCTACGAAAAACAGAACGGAAGCGCAGAGATGAACGAAAAGACAGTGTTCAAGTTTACACCATGGCGACATTTGACCAAAATGCAACAGTTAACCCGTTTCACCACCTGCATTATGTAAGAGATAATGGCTAACCCTACGCCTCAATTTTCCCAACTCATGGTATTAGAACCTCTGTGGGCCGCAGTCACTGTGGTCAAGTTATATAACAGTGGGCTTGGAGTAGATTTAAGTAGTGGTTACTATAGGCACACTTACCATACCTGCCATGTTCTGCTGCACTTATTTTGGGGACTTTCTTTTGACACAAATCGACATCATGTGCTTAGATAAGGCCTAAATCAGCCATCAACCCAGTGCCTTTGTAACCAGTGTATGCATATAACCACACAAAACTTTTATTAATGGTCCACTGACGTTTCCTATGACCAGCATATAGATGCTGAATTTAGAATAGTGACAAATCTTAACTCAAAGAACCTATATGGTTTCAAAAGTATAGATACCAGCCAGTTAATTCAGCGTAATGAATAATAATGAGAGATGACGGGGAGACGCACCCTCTTCCTTCTTGGTCCTTAGCTCAAAGTAGACAGGACAGCAGCGGACAGCTAGAGTGGCTTTAGTGGGACAGGGCAGATGGGCTGTGGGTCTGTGAGACACAACACAGACATATTTAAAAGGTCCAGGGATACTGCACCATTAAAACAGGCTTAATGTTAAAACAAAAAGCAAACATTTGCAACAGTATCTGTCAGTATGGGAGATATTAAGTTGAAAACGTTACTGTAAAAACAGGCCTACACAATAACAGCTCTATCACCTCTTGAAGGCATAAATAATAACCACAAAAATGACACCTCTTTAAGCACTTCCTGGAGAAGACATAAGTGGTGTTTGTCACATTTTCTCCTGTCTCCACACATCCAGCTGGAATTACACACAAAAAAATGCATCACATCACCAAATCCACATATGCATGCATTGTAAAGTGAATTGCTTTACACTGGCAAAACAGAGCAATCATACCAGGAGCGAAGAGGAAAGATCCGTCAGGTGTGAAGGTGAGGCGTCTGAAGAAAGACCGCATACCGTCATCGTGGAACATCCTGTAGTTCTTTACCTGCACGCATGTTTGGAGATCATGCAGATTCCTATGACAGTAAAGTACAGACATACAACCGTTTTGTTACACTGACCTCTCCCTCCACAGCGGATCCTGATGTCATCTTACTCACACTGCAGGCCTTCTTCCTGGTTCGTGTGCTATACACTCGCATAACTCTGAAAGGGAGGCGAGGATTAAGTGCTCAGTACTTACAATGGGATTCAGTGCTCAGTACTTTCAGGAAAGACAAACAGAAACACACATGCACATTACCTATCACAGCTAAGTGTGCAGATGTACTGTCCTAGAGGGTCCCAGGTCACACCCTGCACATAGCTCTTAGGGTCACTGAAGATACACATTTTCTGACCTGCACAAAACAACACACAGAAGTGAGAGAAAGCTTCGCACAAGTGAAGAGCTCTCTTGGTGCTCTCAAACCGTACCAGATACTAACACCATATGTCATGCATAACCAACCAGTGAATAGTTAGATGGATTGAGCTTATGGTGTAAGATATTTGAGCACAGCTGAACAGCACAAAACTGTAACAATATATCATGTTTCATACTTTTCTGGATGTCCCACATGATGGCAGTATTGTCCACAGAACCCGAAACCAAGAAATTCCCATCACTGCTCCAAGAGAGGTCATACACATCCTCAATGTGCCCCCTGCAACACACAAGCAGCAAGTGTTCCTCGACACGTTTTACAGTCAGTCAACTAAAGGGGTCTACACAGGTAGTAACAGTAAGCTGTATTAGGACAGCGATAGAGAGAGAGACATCCATTCATCCATCCATCATCCAAACCGCTTAATCCGGCTAGTCGGGGTCATGGGGGGCTGGAGCCAATCCCAACATCTCTAGGCTAAGGCAGGGTACACCATGGGCAGGTCGCCAGTCCACCGCATGGCCAACACACACACACGCACTCACACCTACAGGCAATTTAGAGTCATCAATCAACTTAAGACGCATGTGTGGACTTTGGACTGTGGGAGGAAACTGGAGTACCCGGAGAAAACCCACACAGGCACAGGGAGAACATGCAAACTCCACACAGAGCAGCCCAGACTGAATATCGAACCCAGACTGCCTTGCTGTGAGGCGACAGTGCTAACCACCACACCACCATGCCGCCCCGAGAGAGAGACAGACAGAGGAATAGAAAGAGAATGTGTGTGTGTGAGAGAGAGAGAAAGGGAGATGACCTCAGAATCTTCACTACATTCCAGCTTTCCTTGTTAAGCTGGGCATCCTCTTCCTCCTGGAACGCTGGACCCAGTTCAGGCTCTTTGCTGTCATTCAGCTTCCACAGTAAAATAAACGCATCTAAACAAATACAAACCACACATAACACTGACACTAATATCTTTATATTCAAATGTGTATCTATTACATACTGTAAATAATTAGTCGGTACACCTGTGAAAGTTAAATGCATGCAAGTTGACAGCACGATTTGAGGGTGCTCACCTGTTCTCCTGATTTAGAGTTAATGCCCTACACTTCAGATTATATTACCAGATTACAGGAGAGATACAGCGTTTCCATACGACACTCACCGTCTCCTCCGGAGGCCAGGAGTTCTGAGGTTGGGGAGAATCGCACAACGTTCACTGCTTTTGTGTGTCTTGCCAAGTTTGACAGGAACTCCACCACTGCCTTTCCGTCAGGTCCCCGGTCTGCACGCCACATCTAGGGAAACGCAGAAGTAATGACAGATCACAGGAATGAAAAAAAACATCTAGGAAATGTAGCGAGTATTTAGATTGCGTACGTACTACAGGCCACTACAACTCCCTACCAGTAAATGAGAAACTATCGTGCAAGACGCCTACAGACAAAAACATGTCCCGTGCGTGTGTGACGGATGCCAACTCACCCTCACAGTGGTGTCCACTCCAGCCGTGGCCAAGCGGTCGATCCGGCCCTCTGCGTTCTGCTGGAAGTCCAGACTGTACACCGGCTCCTTGTTATGCCAGGCGATCTCACACGTTACCACCTTCATCCTGATACTGACAGGACAAAATACGAGTAATGAAAGTTGGCGATGGTGATGCCAAAACAGAATGATGATGATGCCGATGCCAAATTGCGTATGATGATCTGATGATGCCAAACAGAACCGGGGGTTGGGGGCCCCTGTGAGACCTGTTAGGAAAATTGCATACAGCCTAAAATGTACACACCTGGCACAGGAAATGTAGATAACAGCTATTTAAGATAACTAGTTATAATCTAATGCCTATAGGTTAACATAACTAGACAGTGTAACGTTACACCACAGCATACCTTTGGCATTTCTTTATTACCCAGTTTAGTCAATGCCTGCCTGTTCATTTATACTATGCAAGCAAACATCAAAACGTATTAGTTTCATCGCGCTGTTTAAATGCTTTCTCATAAATTCTGCAATAGGTAAATGGAGGCTAGCTACCGAACAGCTAGGGGCTACTCCAACATCATCTTTATGCAAAAGTCGAGGCCCCTTTTAACTGTTATACGTGCAATAATTTCTAAGAAGTACGCCATAATTAGCTCAAACTTATGAGCAATAGTAAATGCAACTTACAGTCCAAGAAACCTCAACAAAAAGCTCCTTCAAATGAACTAAGTGGATATCCCGCGTACTTTCCGCTGACTTCCAGCACAACACTTTTCCCGCCCTCGTTTTAGATCGAGCTCTTCCGGCTTCGTGGGGTTGCCAGATTGTGCAAATATCTACAAGCATGCAGAACAACCATGCAGAAAACTGTGGCAAGCCCTTTTGGCTTTTATTTCCATTTTTCTAGATATCAGAAATTAAATTCTAACATGTAAAATGTCATTCGTGATATCAAGAACAGAATTCTTACTAGTAAAAATGGAATTCTTACATGTACAAATTTAATTCTTAATATAAAAATTTTCATTTTACTAGGGATAATTCATGACTTTTCATGGGGGAAACATTTTTACATGTAAGGATTGAAAATTTTTTTACATGTAAAAAAATCTTCACGTTTAAGAATTTTATTTTTACTAGTAAGAATGTAATTTTGTGTTAAAAAGCTTTCTTGTTTCCCCCATTCAAAATGGTGTTATTTGGTGTTATGATAATATATTTAACAGTGCATTTAACACACAATGTTAACATTTGAAACATTATTTAGCACTATTGTTGCCGAGTATGTTGTTTACATGTAACGCTAATGTTTCCTGAAAGGTTGTAAAGCCCAGAAACACCAAACTTTTGCAGGACCACACTCAAGTACATACACCCACATTGGCCTGATGGTGGCGCTATAGCGCAGCATTTTGTGTTTTGGTCCATATTTACCACACCGCAGGTCCTAGAAACAAATTGCACTTCTGGTGTATTCCTTGGTTCAAGCCAAACAAAAAAAGCCTCTTGGACCCCTAAACAACGCTAACTTAGATTTTTTGCTCATTTGCATAATATGCAAAACCTTTTTCACCACAGTCGTTTTGTGAAACTTCTCATTATCATTATCCCATCTCATTATCAGCAAAATTGTAATATTTGCATATAATCTGGCAGTCAAGTCAATCAATAGCTCTGAGGAGTGGCCTAATTTACTTCAACAGCTATATCCCAACAATGCTTTGACCAATTTTCATGAAGTTTGATAAGCTGATAGTTCACATCTCAGCTGTGAAGCTGGCCAAAGTTGTCTAATAGGGGGCGCTATAACATGGAAAAACTGTTTCTCATCAACCATTGGTCATATCAAGCCAAAACTTTATATAAAGCATCATGGGGTCAAGTGGTATCAGATCAATGAGATATATAACCTTGTAATTGCATCTTATAACAAAAAGTACACTGGCTAACCAGAACTGAAACTTTTAAGTCCCTAAAATGAATTATTTCATCATTGTAAGATCAGTATGAATGTACTTGGGCTCCATCTACTGGCTAAATACAGAAAATAACTGAAAAGTATTGCTTACATGAAAACTCCACACACAGCTAATCTCAGGATATGAGTTATATCTATGATCTGAATAATGTTGCCAATATATTTTGTCACCTAATACATTTTGATCTTTTGGGCCTTTAGTTTTCATCTGAAAACAGTTCATAACAGTTCATGCATTCATATCAATGCATTCGCTCAAAACAATCTATTGGGCCTCGTGGTCTGCTTAGTCCTATAGGGCCTATGCCTGCATGAACCCAGAATTGCCACTTGCGGTTATATTATTAATATAACTGTTGTACAGGTACTGGAACAATTGATCTAGATTGAATATATGATTTCCATTATGAGTTTTTCGTTTACAGTCATATTTAAACTTTTTTGTGTGCTGTTTTGTGTGTGTCACAGTTCTTCATTATGAAATATACAAAGGGGCATCATATGCCAATGTGTCATTTGTCAACAGACATAACAGTAATAACATGCAGTAAATTACATTTTCAAGACAAGAAAATCATAATAACCCAGTCTACTATACTGCATAAAGTTGACATGGATATGAGATCAGACAAAGTAGCAATTGATGCAAAGACCTATATACCTATAAGAAAGCAATAAAACCAAAACAAGAAATTTTTTTCACTAAAAACTGTTTAATGAACCTCAAGTATGTACAGCAATTGAATATATAACCTTTATTACAAGTATATTCAGTTGTTTTAAAAAATCTTGGAAAAATATATTTAACATAGATTATTTGGTAAATACTTTTATATTGCACTGTAAAGCCAAAATCTAGACATAAATTTAAGTCATTTTGATGCAACTAATGCTTTTAAACCCTACATTTGCTACAATACTAAAATATATACAAATGGAAACTCTTTTCTCTCTTAATTAATCTGTTTTTAGGTAGAGTTTGAAGCGTACCTTAAAGTGCATTACAAAAGACAATCGTCATACTTGGCAAGGATACGAGCTACAGTTAACACGTCAACATGGAACAACACTACAAATGTTAGTATAACCCTGCACCCTGCATACATAATTATACACTTTCAATATGTACAATACCTGAGATAATGCAAGCATCCCAATCCCTCTTTAGCGTGTATTAAGTTTCACTCAATTTGAAATTTAATAGGTAATCTTGAACATAATGAATCGTTTTCTATATTTAGGTTTGATCAATTACAAGGCTTGATTGGCAATTAAGAACAAAAGATAAATAACATTTGGAAACTGGGAAAAAAAACATTGCTGACTCGTAAACAATGGAAGATAATTTTCTGTCAAGATTCCCCAAGGAATGCCACTGAAAAAGAATAATACTTAAATACTTAAAAAGCCTTGGTATTTTAGGATAATGTATGAAACATTCAATGGTAATTTTTTAAAAACAATCTGTAAAAAAAGGAAATCAAAATTAAATATGGCATATGAGTAAACTCAATACCAGACAATGTCTTCAAAGGTTCTTCATTTAAGAATATTTTTCCTATCTTACTTTAACCTTACTTTGTTCGGTTTAAATGCTTATTTCTATGAATGGCATATCATGCCTAAAGCACCTTAACTCATGTGCAAACAGTAAACAATAAAAATTCATAAGGTCAATCTTTATGGCCGTGTAAAGACTGAAGTGTAACATAAGAGCTTGAACCTGTGCCAACATGGCAAACGTAAAATGGACACTATCGATCTATCAATCGCCGGTGGTTGGCGCCAGAGCGAACTAGTAACTCATTGAATCATAGATATGGATCAGAGGTAAATAAACTAGATATTTTTTTTTGGCGTGAGATATCGGAAGTGTGGCGTGAGAGCGTGTGAAGACAGTCAAATGCGTGTGTCTCACGCTCAATGCGTGAGATTTGGCAACCCTGAAAACATACTCTCAGCAACCATCTCCTGGCCAACATAACACAAAAAAAGTGATTAAGACAGAGAGCACATCAATGTGACTTACAGTCAGTGGGAAACCTGCGTAATCACGTGCTGACCTTGGTAAGGGTCATATGCAGGTCATATGCACGCTTTGAGTGTGAGACTCACGCATTTTAGCGATTTCATACGCTCTCACGCCACACATGGAATTTCTCACTCTTGAATATTATTTATTATTATTTATTTTTTAAACAATCTAATCGCCGCACACCGCAGCATATTCAGCCAATCCATCGGTTGTATATTATAACAGGTTGAACCAATCAGAATATAGATCGTGCTGTTGCTTGGTAGACTTTAGCCAGCCTGCTCCCCAACCACACACACACACACACACACACACACACAGCCGCAAATTAAACTAACCATTGGGACAGATTCCAACCCCCTCCCCCCCCCCCCCCCCCCCTGAAAAAAAGCTTACGCCCACCAAACTTGAGAAATCTGGTCATATGAAATAAATTTTAATGATTTTTAAAGCATAAAATAACTTCCATTTTTAAAACTATAGTTTTTTATTTCACATCAGAATATTTTGACGGCACCCCCGATGAAGACAGACTGCACCCCAGGGTTGAGAAACGCTGGTCTAAAGCACCAAAGATTATTCAGGAGTTGTGCTCTGTTGCCAGAGGAGAAGAGGCCATTTCTAAAACCTGCATGAGAATCTCGTCAATGACATCACAATCAAAGTTCACTTGCTCAAGGTCCAGTGCAGGCACATAGTTCACCAGGAGACGTCCAACATTGTGCCTGAGTTCCCATAACATGAGGCTAGAGAGAGTAAAAAAGCAAAAACAAAAGGTCACAATTACAATTTCGTTTGCCATCTCAGACTATATCTATTGGTGGTAAGCTCAATATTTACCGGCAGGCCTGTGTGGCGCTGTCTCCTTGTCCACTCTCACTCTCTGGTCCTCTCCGTGTCCCATCCTGAGGGATACTTACTGGGACAGATGGTCCTCCTGTAGCCATTGCACCCTCATCTCGGTTGGGATCTACGCTTGATTTCACATCTCCATGGTCTCTTTTCACTTCTAAATCTTTCTGAAGGTTTTTACAGCGAGTCAACAAAACGCTGTTCTGCTCCTCTAGATGTTTCAGCTGTGTGATGGTATCATAGATGGGAACAAAAGGAAAGAAGGGCTATGTAAGACCACAGTGACATGACAATAAGGTCTAATTTAAGCTCATTCTTTTTTCAAGGTTCATAGACCTCTTCCAAGGTCAAATTCAAGCACTTTCAAGCCTCATTTTTATTATTTTCCAACACCTTACAGCTGTAGTAAATATTTACATATTTATACACACACACACGTACTCAAAATTATTCATTCACTTTTCATCACATTAACATAGACCCTCACCCTGTTCTGTAGCTCTTCCTCCTGTTTGGTTCTTTGGTCCAATTCCCTCAGCAGACCGTCCACCCGACATGCCAGTTCATCATCCACTTCTACAAATGACGCTGTACCTAACTCACTCCGTGCTCCTTCTCCTGTGCTACTGTCCTGGCTCTCCGCCTTCTTCTCCACCCACGCCTGGGCCTTCTCCTTCTTCAGCTCGTCCAGCTCACGTCGGAGCTGCTCCATCTCTCCCTGCATCACTATGCAGCTTTCCAGGGTCTGGACGGCGGCCTCTCTGGTACTGTGCCTCTCTTTCACTTCTCCATTTTTATTCCCCAAACTTGTTACGCTCATCTCGCGTTCTTGATGCGAGCTCCTCTCCAGAAGGCGGAGACCTTGAAGCGTTTCTGGTTGACGTGCACCCCTCTCTCTTTCCTTGCTTCTCTCCTCCCCCTCCTTCTCTCCCGAATCCACTTCCTGTTTTATGGCCTGCATTTGCTCCGTCTGGGTTGTCATACAGATTTGTCTGGACAGATCCGTAAAGCCTGGGTCATGGTACGGATTTGTGTCCATGGCCCCTGAGTAATCTCCGTCAGTGTCGTAATCGTACCTTTCTGTCTTCACAGTGGGGGACAGGCTGGACCTTGGTGTGCTGTTGCCCTCAATGTCATCCTCATTGTGAGGTATCCCTCTCCAGTCTTCTTTACCACCACAATCGTCAGGATCAATCACAGACAGCGAGACACAAGCATCTGGCGAGACTGTGGATGTCGAAGGGTTGCCCCTGGTGTTGGAGGAGAAATCACTCAAAAACCTGAGTCTCTTCTCTACACCATTCTTTGCACTATGGTTCAGGGATCTCTTGCTCCTGATGAAAGGGGAAATAAAGCATCGGCTCAGACCCGGAAGACGCTGATGATCAGTCACAGAGCAGGTGCATTTCAGAAATGTGGTGTTGGAGAAAGACAGAAATGTACCTTGAAGGAGTAGTGGAAAGAGAGATCACATTGGAGATGACTGGCATATCAGGAGATCTGGGACCTGTGGTCATTATTTTAAAAAAAAGAAAGAAGAAAACCCATTAGATGTCGATCAACAACAGTACTGCTTGTAACGTACAGAAACACAGGCACACACTGACAAAAGGGGGTCTGACCTGCAGGTCTGGGTGTGGACTGGGCGGGAGACCTGGGTGAATTTACCTGTTGAGAAGAAAAAGAGACAAACAGATTGATGTATATGAGAAACGGACTCAAAAGCTATGAATTCTGGCTGCCGTTGCCAAACAGTCGTGATGCCTGCACCACAGGATGAATCTGTAAAGCATTCCAGGTGTTTATTAAACAAGAATTCCTAAACAAAAAACGTACTGTCATGCTCTATTACACAGGTCATTTTGTTAGATATCCCATCTTTCTCCTACAGTTGTACACCTTTTTAATGGTTTACTACGATGCATTTTTCACATTAACCACAAATAAAACAGGACTGCATAATTTTCTTAACTGAGTACTATGGAAAATGGAGAGTTTGAGAAGCAGTTAGAGCAGACCTGGGCAATTAGAACCTGGGCAGTTAGAGCAGACCACATCCGGCCCGTTGTGCATCCCTGTCCGGCCCGCGAGAGGCCAATCATAAATTTAACAAATATCTATGTCGTGCGTGCAATACAACTGTGACGCTTTTATTTTGAAAGCGCTACGTTTGTGTTAATTCCGTGTGGATGTACGTGCTTATGTGTGAGCTGTGCGAGAAACACTGTAGGTGATCAGCGACAAACTTTCGCGAGTTAACGTAGCGCGCGACTCCGCACCCCTCGCACGAACCTCCGCGAACGGCGGAACATTTACGTGACGAATTATAATTGTGCATTGTGTTCCAGGTTTGAAAAGTGCTGGAATGTTGGCTAAAGTACTTGAAAATGCTTGAAATTGTAACTGTATTTCGATTCACAACAAATAGCTGACTGAACAGGGGGTATTCCAGAAAGCGGATTTAGTGACGAAACCGGGTAAGAAAACTCAGAGTTAACGAAAACTCAGGATTTTCCGTTCCAGAAACCGAGCTTAGAGAGAACCTGAGTCAGCTGGGAAATATTGAAATGGACCTTGAAAGTGCCGTAGAAAGCTAGGTTTAAGCCTGGTTTATACCTGACGCGGCGCGAGCAGCGCGGGGGTCCGCGCGGCGAAAATGACGTAATCGCGGTGGCTCTGCCCGTGCGCGAGGGCCTCGCGCGCTGTCGATTCGCGAGGTCGTGCACCTCTCGAATTTTGTAACTTCGCGCGCACGCCGCGCCTCAGCGCGATGGACAAAGTCATGTTTGCAGGGTTCATACACCTTTACAAGGTGGAATTAAATTATTTCCCAGCACGTTTAACTTAATTAAGTTAAATATTTATACATATACTCGAAATGATTCAAAATAATTCGCTTTTTTATCACATTATTTAATGGTTGTTTAAAGTCTTCACGTTCTCTCATGTTTCGTCCTGGAATTACAAGAGGCTCGTATTTGTTAATGTAATACAAGAAAACTGTTCATTCAGATGGCTATTTGTTGTGAAACGAAGTAGTTACAATTTCAAACATTTTCAAGTATTTAGCCTAAATTCCAGCACTTTTCAAATCTGAAACAAAAAGCAACATTAAAATTGGTCAGGTAAATGTTCCTTCCATTGTTTTTGAGGGGTGTTTCTTTATACTAACACACATCGTTTCGGACAACACTACACAGAATGTGACGCGGCAAGTATAAACGCCTCCACCAAGTTAGTGCGAGGTGGGTGTGGCCACCGTAATGACGTCATTTTCGTTTGTGTGGCCCTCTGACACAATTCAGGTTTCTCATGTGGCCCCTTGTAAAAATTAATTGCCCACCCCTGAGTTAGAGTTAGAGGTTAGAGGTAAGAGGTTAGGTTTAGGGCAAGGAAAGAAAGGAGACTCACGCCCAGACAGACCTGCTGTTCCAGTTTCCTCTTCAGATCTTTGTTCTGCCTGGTCAACTTCTTCATCCTCTGCTGCTCTGCGTTTTTCTGCTCCTGCTCCTAAAACAGAGACAAACTCATTTCTCAAATCAACAGTGACAACAGGCCCTATATTGACAGAAAATAAAAACAGTAAACTAATGCTTCACTCCACTGAGAGGACAAATACACTGATTGGAGACTAAAGGTCACATGGCTCAGCTGAGAATCAAACTCCCATCTATAGAGAACACCATGGACATTTCACTGGGTTTGCCAAGTGGGTTTCCTCATTAACCACATGAAACTTCACACACAGAGGACCTTACACGCTGTGTCTGTTTCATCTTCTCCTCTCGCTCACTGGGGATAAAAAAAGTAAAAACACATGAGCACATGCTATCACACACGCATCACATGTTATATAATATATTGTTGATGGATTCCTATGGCATGTTTCTTGACTTACTGCTGTTTGTGGGTTTTCTGATATACTTGTTCATCGTCAGAATCTTCAGGCTCCTCTGGAACTAAACAGCTCCTAAACAGGGCAGGTAATCACGTAAGCACAGGAATATACACAAACACACACCAAACACACACAAAAACACACCTGAACTGTGGATCAGGGTTCCTGCGGCAGGACCATGCGGAAGGGAGTTCATTAGTATCTATGCCATCTGGAAGTTTCCGCCACTTCTGACAATCATCACACTGCACCCAGTTTTGGTCCGGATTCTTCCTACAATGCACAGACATGCACACACATCTCAAGGAGCCAGCAACAACAACACACTTTTTGCTTTTTGTTGTTTTGTTAGACACTCGTAGCTTTAAATGCACAAAGTGAACGTTTAACTCCAATCAGAAAATTTGTGTGCCTTGACTTTTTAAATTATTTACTTTGGAGCCAGCATCAAAGCCCTAATGAAAAAGCATACAAGATAAGGTGAATAAAATGCGTTTAACTCACGGAATATCCTCTATAGTTAAAGCAATGTCTGCATTTTTCCCGAATCTATGATGGACCTCTTTCCAATATTCTTCAAGCTTGTTATTTAGACTGCACATGGTTTTCCTGCACAGACAGAAAATAACATTCTTAAGTGTGCAGTTCATTAGTAAGCTTTGAGTGAAGATCACATGCCCATCAATCTCTGTAAAACAGACCTGTATTCGTCTGTGTAGTCGAAGTCCTGTTTGTTGTGAGTTGGCTTGAGAAAGTTGCACTCCAACACACCAATGACTCCCACTCCAATTTTGTTTGCCTGGTTACAGAACACAAAAACTACAATTTCAGGTTTCATTATTAATATTGTTTACATTTACTTATTCTGCATTTGAGAGATGACTTACTGATCTGAAGACCGAGATCAACCAAACAGGTGGCATCATTCTCCTGCTTACCTGAATTAGCTTGGACATCTCTGCTGTGGGACTGCATGGCTGTTACCTTCTTATTATATTCACAGAATAAGCGGTATAACCTCGGTTGCTGATTTATTGTCAATTATCCCTCTGCTACCTGCCCGATTCACTACAAGTGAGTAGAATCTTCTCCAGTGTATAGACCTGTACCTTCTGTACCTCTGCGACATGCCTCTTCAGTGAAAGATGTTATAGCAGAGTAACACTCGTCTTAAAAGACTCCTCAATAGACATGTGCTGTATCCTGCACACTAAATAAATATGGTTGATATGCTTTGGTTGAGTGCACATATAGTGCTACGTCGGTGAGAAACTTACCTTCAGCTGGCAGGTGACTCTCTCGTAGGCTTTGATGAGGCGGTTTTTGTGGTACATCATAATACCATATTGCTCTTTGCTCTTGGTGTTGAAACCAAAGGTGATTGTAATGGGTTTCTGACAACAACAACTTAAGGACCGAAAACAGTCAAAGCATATAAAAATATTTTGATAATTAGATCTCACACGTTCATTAGCAGTTATCCACTGGACGTCCTCAACATGCTATTCATTCACTCTCTCCATTACTTGGTAGAAGGATACAATGTTTGGGATTTTTGGTCTGTATTTGTCCTTGACGGTGTTTGCTAGACTTTTGGAGATGAGCTCAGTTCTTACTTTCTGCCCTCGAATGATAATCTGCATTTTGGGTTTCAGGTAGAGAACACTGCAGTACGCCTAATCCAAGAATTTTCATGAACACACATACACATTGCACTGGGTTAGGTAGGTGAACCTCTCCAACTAACATCTATACCAGTCAACATAATACCTGGAAGCTCACCCGCAGTGAGTAGTCGCTCTCTGGACCCGACTGCATTACGTGCTCTTGCTTTTTGTACTGCTTCCCGGTACTCTCGTATACATCGGGTGGGATTCTGATGTCATAGCGATTGGTCGAGTAGTCAAATTCCTCCTGTCCTGATAAACTCCTGTAGTGGTGTAAAGTTTCGTACAATGTCAACTAGAGGTATGCCAAAAAAATCGTTTCACATATCAAAAATCGATTCTCATTTACTACGATTCAGAATCAATTTTAAATGTTCCAAAATCGATTCTAAGTCGTGGTGAAGTCTCGCATTACGTAATTACAAAATTACACGAGACTTTACGCAGCAGGTTCTGGGACACACCCATGCGCAGAAAAGTTTCAAAACAGATAGAGGAAAGAGATATTCAACCTGTCCCGTCTTAGTTTAAGTGTAAGGCAGGAGTCACCAACGTGGTGCCCGCGGGCTTGTTTTAAAAATAGCTCAATATAGCGCCATGCACCAAAGCGCTGCATCGTTTATGTTTTTGCTACTATTAGAGATTGTCCGCGGTTGCTAGCGGTCTTCCCGCTTAGCAATTGACACTCGCACACGCACAACCCCCCCACCCCCCGGTCAACAACTTTTCGATCGATAGATGTGTATTAATCTGGTAGCTCTCCGCAATAATTGCTATCCAAGAAGTAGCTCCCAGTTTCAAAAAGGTTGGTGACCCCTGGTGTAAGGAATGCCGTCCGATACGTTCCTCCCAGTCTCACCTGCCACTAATCACCACGCCCCTTATTAGTCACATATATACACCTTCCCACCACTTCCTCGTCGCAAAGTATTGTCGTTTCCATGCAGCATACCAATTGTTTCCATTACCTATGCGATCTCCTGTGCCCTGACCCTTGCTTTCTCCTCAGACCTCGCCTCCTGTCTAGCCCTCCTGTACCTCCCGGATTCTGCCCTCTCGCTATGACCCTGGACCGTCCTGACCATCCCAAGAAAATGCTATTGTTACTACATCTAGCGCTAGTGATACTTGTGCTGTTTTCTGTAAACGTGACTCATTTGAATAAAAGCGGTATACTTCCGCAGTTGGATCCCTCTCTGTCTGGTCAATACGTTACATTAAGGCAAAAATATGGGATCATTTTGGTTTTTACCGAATGCCAGGGAAGACCGAACTTGACACAACTTAGCTCGTGTGCAAGGCTTGTTGTCACGGTCACAGCTCCGGACCCTTCCCTGTGGGCGTGCCGTTACGTTGTCTGCGTGTCGTTATGTCCATGTTTATACTTCCGTGGGCGTGGGTTGTTTGTGAGCGTGTTCGTTTGTTACACCTGTGCCTTGTCTCGAGGTCACGTGGGTCTGTGTTATTCACCTATTTAATGTGCGTTAGCGCGGTGTCTTGTGCTCGTCTTTGTCTAAAGTTTCGTGCCTGTGTGAAAGGTGTATTTTTCTGTTCGCACTCCGCACGGAGCTTCGTGTTTGTGTTCAGCAATAAACGTTCTTCATTGCACAGTTCGACGTTCGTCGTGCCTCTCTACCGAGCGTCAGAGAAAGACGAGCCACCACTATGCCAGGATACACGTCGGCACGCAAGAAGGGTAAGAAGAAGGCTAAGCGACGTCACGCTTCTTCCCCTGCACGTCGCTCCGAGGTACCAGACCCGGAGCAGGAGATGCAGCAGGACCCCGTCTGTGCGTGCCTACTGCGCCAAGTTCAGGCGGCTGAGGACGAGGAGGAAGCGGAGTACTTCCGACTGGCCGCGAGCAGGGTATGGAGCGAGAGGCACGGAGCTCCGCCCCTGGCATACCCTGCAGAAGGGACCTTCCCCCCCGCAGACCTGGAGGAGACTGAACCATTTATGGTGGGGGTAGGCGCCTTTGCCCTCACTCCCCCCGAAGATGAGTTCGGGAGTGAGGACTCCGGAGAGGGGGAGAGTGAGGATGAGATCAGCTGCCCTTCCCTCACGTCTGCGGCTTCCCCGAGGTCGGACGAGGAGAGGGAGACCAGTCCCACGCCGTCGGTCTACTCCGCGCCGACCATGTACTATGGCGAAGAGAAGGCAGACACCAGCCCTCCGCCGTCGGAGTGGTCGGAGTACACCGAGCACTCCGATGAAGAGGAGAAGGAGGTCACCAGCCCCCCTCCGTCGTGGTGCGCAGCCCCGTCAGAAGAGGGGGAGAGTCTCCGGTCGGCGAGTTCGCTCCTGACGGTGTACAAAGGGGGTGGGAGCGGACCGGACAGTCCGCCCGCATCGGAGAGTGGGGACTCCGACGAGGAGGAGCCCATGGAACACTCACGGTGCGAGGACCCCACTCAGTCGATGGACTGGAGCGTAGCCGAGGAGGGAGAGTCGGCGATGGACACCACCCCCGATACCGGAGCCAGGGAGAGCCGGACTGGCACCGGCGGGGCCTCCTACGGGGGTCACCCGGAGTGGGGGAATGGGCGCCGGCAGGCTTATGGGGCGGCAAGCCCTTACGGCAAACCCGGTGGAGGGAGCCGCGGACCTGGGAGAACGGTTGCCGCGAGACCCACCGGTAGTGCTGCCTCCAAGCGGGCTACCAATCGCGCTGCACCTCGCGCGCCCGCCAGAGGGACTGCTCCCAAGCGGGCTACTGGTCGCGCTGCACCTCGCGCGCCCGCCAGAGGGACTGCCCCCAAGCGGGCTACTGGTCGCGCTACACCCAGCGCGTCCGCTGGCCATGCGGCATCTGGCGGTAAGCGGTCAGAAGAGGCGGGAGGAACACCGCCAGCTGCAGCGTCTCCAGCCCCCGGAGCTTTCGCGCCGCTACAGGCGTTGCCTCAGGCGGGAAGCCTAGCTCCGGGAATGAATGTCTGTGTTCCTATGTTTTTGTCTATCCCCTTGTGTCTCCCTAACTTCCTTTTCCCGTTTGTGCCTCTTGTGTTTCATGTTCCAGTGTGCGTGTTTGTGAACGTGCCATTGTTTAATGTTTTCTCCCCTGTCTTCCCAGGGAGGGTGTACTAGAGCTGTTCGCGGCGGTTCCCGCCGTCGGGGGCGACTGCTCTCGGAGGCTCGTGATCCCGGCGGCTCCGGACCTGCCCGTCGGTGTTGGATCGGGGCATTCCAGCTGCGCGGGACGCTCCGGGAGTAGCGAGCCCCTGGCGGAGGGTTCTGTCACGGTCACAGCTCCGGACCCTTCCCTGTGGGCGTGCCGTTACGTTGTCTGCGTGTCGTTATGTCCATGTTTATACTTCCGTGGGCGTGGGTTGTTTGTGAGCGTGTTCGTTTGTTACACCTGTGCCTTGTCTCGAGGTCACGTGGGTCTGTGTTATTCACCTATTTAATGTGCGTTAGCGCGGTGTCTTGTGCTCGTCTTTGTCTAAAGTTTCGTGCCTGTGTGAAAGGTGTATTTTTCTGTTCGCACTCCGCACGGAGCTTCGTGTTTGTGTTCAGCAATAAACGTTCTTCATTGCACAGTTCGACGTTCGTCGTGCCTCTCTACCGAGCGTCAGACTTGTGTAATGCAGTGAGCACAGGAACGTACACACCGCGTGAAATAATATAGAGAAGGGTGGACCCAAGTGCCGGCTCGCAAGAGCAAGACGTTTGACACTTGTCAAATGTATTAGCGAGAGGGAAACGCGCACAGCGACCAAGAACAAACAAAACAATGCGGAAGACTCAACGCGCAAAATAATAGAAACCAAAACTATGATAAGTAGTAAATATAAACAAAAAAACTACGCGGAAAATACAACGCGTGGAAAATAACACTTAAACGTATAGAGACAGGAGAAAGAAACAAAATAACAACAGTAACTTAAAAACAGCGCGGATAAATGCAACACAAAAACGAAACCAAGTATGCCAGGGGAAGTAACAGGCAGCAGGCAAAAAACGCCGCAGCAAAATAAAACCCTTCCCAAAAATAAAGGCAAAACGGATAGGAAGAAATACAGGATTGGGAAAACTTGAGATGGGTCAGGAATCGACGCAGGAGAAAGATACTCAAATAAGTAAAGAGAAAGCATAACAGAGAGAGGTGGCGAGACACCTTCAAACGAGGAGCAACCACAGAAAGCAGAGACTGGCTGAGAACGTACAGTTACGCTGGTTTAGTCTGGGACTGACTCTGGTGCCCCTAGCAACAGCTGGGGGAACATCATCCGAGCCAGCCTTGACAGCTTGTAAAATTAAGCTCAAGAATTTTGGTAACACAACAAAAAGCATTTTATTTTACCAAAGCACTTTATTTTTGTTAATTAAATGTGAAAGACACTTTATTTTCTGTATTTGTCATTCTTTCTTGCAAAGCAGACTGTCGTAGATCATGCAGATTTATAGATTGAAGCAGAAATTTTTATAAATCAAATCGTTTTGAATCTAATCGTGGCCCCCAAAATCGGAATCGAATCGTGAGATAGTAAACGATTCCCACCCCTAATGTCAACATTCTCTTACAACCTGCGAGAGTTCTCGTATTTCTGGACAGAACTTTAATAACCATCTTAATAACCCTTTCCTTCACTTATTGACAGATGCACTTTCTCATATCTATCTTTCTTTTCCATCTCTTCTCTGGGAAAATACTCACTTGCGGAGGTTCCAGATGATGATCCGGGTTCCGGCGGAGTTTGTTGAGCACGGACCTTTGATGGCGTCGAGTTCACACAGTAGCTCCTCCGTCGTGTTAAACAGCGAGTAGTGAAGGATATCTTCCAGACTTGCAGCATGCTCCGACACAGGGCAGGAGAGTGAGCCAGGTCAAGGGCCAAAAAGTCATTCAGAGGTGATAAACATAATAAGGGAACTAAAATCTTAAAGCCCTTCTCAACCAACAAGGATTGGGTTTCATTCCAGTTTCTGGTTCTGAGAACCTTGATGCCATCAAAGAAATGGCTGTTTTTGGACCAATATTTGTTGGAACTAGGGATGTGTCATCAACAGAGGAAGTGGCACAGTGCACAACAGAATTAAAAAGTAGCACCCAGACGGCAGAGTGCACAGATTACCTGCAAGCATTTTGGCCATTTGTTTCAGATATTTGTTTATATCCAAAAGGCAAGTATGGACCAATTATTGATAAGACAGATAATATTAATAATAACAACAGTACATAAAATTACAACGGATAATGAATATAATTAATATAACAATATTAGTCATGGAAATATATTTACAATTCATGTAGGCCAAGTTTAATGTAATTAACCTAACATCATTGGCCAATGTGGACAAATATGCAGCATCACTGTAGCTGAATTCAGCGCCACAGGCTCTGGGATTTGTTTTGGTGGAAATGTGAACAGTGTTTCAAATCAGGTTCCTCATTGGTTCCCACTCCATTTAGATAAGGATATTGGTCTGCCCAGTGCATCTGAACATGGCTATAGGCACTGCAATGTGCTGCGCATTTATCTGTTCCAGGTACGTCTGCGACAGTAGTCCTACACACATAGTGTCTGCTTTCTTCGAGAACACGATGGCATCCTTCCCCAGACGCATGGAGCCAGACTTAAAACCGTTACCATACATGCCCACAGGGACGTGGCCGTTCACCGTCTGCTTATCGTTGAAGCCAAAACTGAGTGAAAAACAGTGAAAGAGCCTCAGTTGATAAGAGTCTCAGGATCATTAGACGTCAAGAAGGCATTACAGAGGACCAATGTAGGAGAGATGTTGAAAGCAGGCAGAAATTAGAGGAACTGAAAGGAGAACACAAGGTTTTTTAAATGTGTAAATAAATGGCTTGTTAAAAGGCACTAAGACACACAAATTATCGCTAATTATATATCATCGTTCATTTTATAACACTGCCTTACATAAAGTCTGGTTAGCAAAACTTGAATAAAATGGGGCGTCAGAATAACTAGATCGCTGACAAGCCCCTTCCAGAATGAAGCTGGTGCTGCCTCCCTTGATACGTCCCCTACCTGAGCATTTTGTGCATCTTGTCATAATCCATGCCTGCTCCGTTATCCATGAAGGTGAGGCAGTCATGGCCTTTGATCACAGTTTTATCAATCCAGAACAGCTTGGCATTGGCATCTGGGTCATAAGCGTTGTCTGAGGACAGAAACAGCTAATCACTTTTCATATTATCCACTGTGACACAGCAAAGCTTCCTGTTTGATGAGTTTCCTCGAGTGTTTGAGATCAAAATCAGTTATAAAACGCATATGTGAAATGAAGACCATGTCCCAAAATATATCCTGCATATTCTGAAGAAGCAGTTTACATGCTTAATTTAACTTTCCTGAAACTGGTAAAAATTTAGTCATATACCTTAAATGGTGTATGGTGGTAAAATCTTCAAAAACAGTGGAGAGGAGCTGAATATGAAGTGCTAACAGCTTTGTAGCCATCTTAGATTTAGTGCACATAGTGCAGCAGACATGCATAGTACTGCATCTGGTGCTGCAGTAAACAGTTACAATCCATGCCAAGGCACAACTACTACACTGTACCGGGGGAGAATAAATCACCCACAGCACATACAATCTGTAGCACTGGCGCGGCTAGATGTGATGCTGTGATTATAGTTTATATAACCGTAGAATATTGGCAAGGTAGCAACAGTTAAAAAAGCTATTTAATATTTCATAATACTCACTATGTAGGTCAGTATTAGTGTAGCAATGGAGTATCATATCAATTAAGGCAAGCAATCAGCAGAGCAAGTAGAATTAGCAGTGACTCACCAATCAGCTCAGCAATAGCACTGAAGGGCCAAGTATGGCTGGTGGAGTTTGAATGCAGGTAGTTTGGATTAAGCTTCAAGGGGAGAAGATCAGTAGCATTAGGAAAAATACTTTGATACAGAGCTGGGCAATATGACCAAAAATGTTATTGCAATACATTTTTCTATATTGCTCGATCTCAATAATTATCACTATATAAAATCTGTAACAATGTCACAGCTTTTAAAGGAATGTCCTTCTTTAAAAAATGCAGACCGAATACATGCACAGAGTATGCAAATTACTCAAACCCACACTGATATTTAAATTTTACATTTTGATTACCATGCCCAAATAATAAAAACCTGGCTACCATAAAGGATTTTTGTTATCTGTGCCCTGGGTCATGAAAACACTTACATCTCAAACAATTTACTGAAACATAACCCAACAGGTGGTGGGTTAACACCAACAAAAAATGTCAATATCTCAATAACTTGTTGTTTGTCCTTGAGCATCAATTACAGCTTGACAACATCGTCTCAGATGATTACAAGTCGACTTATTATAAATACATTGTCTGAAATTAGGCCTGTGTTGTCCATGCAGTGGCACAATGACTGGATAATGATGCCATTCGAGTAGTATGGGCTGGTCAAAGTCTAGGGCAGTTCTGTATTGACTACACACATCTGTCCAAACTGTACCACCACCACCAGGCGTGTCTGGTGACAGTAGTCGCTGATGCATCTTATATAGCTGGTATGGCACCAAACCACTCAAATCTGTCAAGCTGTCATTGTCTCAGAACGCATTGAAACGCCGTGAGCCAATGCCACACACTAAAAGACAATGAGCCAATGAAAAGCGTCGCAATATTTGGAATCTAAGCGCAAAGCGAAACAGCGATGACCTTCGAAGCTTCGAACGTCATCAGTCACGGCACACAGGTGTATCTATTCACTCCGCTTCAGAAAAAGTCACACGCGCTCCGAAGCTTCGGTGTCATTTGTCCATCACTACAGCCAACCATACTTTACACATTTGGATGGCTTACTCCTTGTGTTAGGCACTTACATACTGATGACACGAATCTGAAAGGCAAACATGACAGACACTCCAAATGTTCATTTAGCTATCTTTAAAGACACTTTCTAATGAATATACATCTACATAGATACACGTCGAAATAATCGGTAGCTAGATAGACAGATGGCTAAAAGTTAGGCTGGATGTTTGACACCGGCGTGAGTCAAATTAACCAAGTGACCACACGGCAGCATTTTTTGACGTCAAATGACACCGAGTTTTGCACCCAGTAAGTCAACAGAACAAACAACACACAAAAAATATCCAAATTCCTTTAAGAACTACGCAGCAAATGTATAAGACGTTAATTAGCTATGCTGACGAAAGTGACAGGACAGCAGCGTTAATGATGAAACGAAACTGAGAGTTGTTTCGCATCAAGTCAACAAGAGATTCATATTATATTTATTATATATAAAAACAAAGTCTTCCAGAGTTATTCTATCTGGCATTTGTCCTAATTACCTAGCCAAGTAATTAATGCACCTCAGTAATAACTACGGATAAAGCGCCTACATTCGTGACAGCGTAGGCTACGTGAGTTTTTAAGTAATCCTTTTGGAAAGATGAAAGCATTTCCAACAGTGTCGTAAAACCCATCAACTAAAACGACATGCGTGGTTTCCTTCACGCGAGGTCAGTGTAAATGCCCACATGTATCCCTAGGTCATTTCATAAGTTGTAATATCTTACCGCACTTAGAGGTATTCCTCTATCGGTATGTGCCGCCATCTTGAGCGCGATTTACCGCCGAAGTTCTGAACATGCGCTGCGCAGCTCGCTGTCCTGCGCACTCGACTTTCACGTCAGTGCACTGAACACGTTCACGCCCGTAGCAATTTATGGATATTATCTGTCAATTCGTGCTACCGTGTCAAAATGTCCCACCACAGCGCGTATATATAGATGTATACACTCTGTCCAGTTTAATTTCAACATATTTATCTGAGTTTTCAGCAGAAGTTATGGATGTTTTGTGGAGTCCTCCAGTTGTGCATTATTTAATAGTATTTAGTATTTAATAGTATTAATACTCATTTATAACGATTGAGTTTGTTTGTTTTTTGGGAGGAACTTTTATTGATTTCTGTTGTCTATTTAATTTAAGACCACTGCTTAATTTTTTCATTTTCACATTGTTATAATTATTTCAGCAATGATTATAATATGCTAGTAATCTGTCACTTTCCACTCCTATTAATAACCTGGAACATACTGTTTGATATACTGTTAACCAGGTTTTGCAAAAGATTGTTCTCAATGTTGTCCTAAGCCTCCGAAATAGCTGTTTTGAACTCTTCAACAGTGGTATACTGCTTCCCTTCAGCGTTAATCCTGTGTACCAAGATTTCCCAGAGGTTTTCACAGGCTTTAGGTCTGGGAAGCGTGCTGGCCAGTCTAGTAGATTTATTGTATGATCATTTATCCATTGTTCCAGAATTAATACTGTAGGTAGGATCATATTAAAAATTAAAAAACGATATTTCAGCTTATCAGCATAATGTATTCAATGCACTTACCTTATTGCATTCAAATGGTTGCACAACAGTCAGTGGTTTCCCCACTTTCCGACATCCGTTGCATTCCAAGATCTAAAAATACACATTAGTTATGATACTGTGCCACTTTCTATTATTTATAAAATAAAATAACCACAAAAACCATACCCAATTTTCAACATGAACCGTCATGCCTGGCCAGTAAAACCTGGCGCAAATGGCAGCCCGAGTCTTCACGATGCCCGAATGTCCACCGAGTGGGGAGGAGTGAAACTCCCGAAACAAAACCCTGGCTTCCTCCACTGTTTTAATAGCCTTTCTTCTGCCTTGAAACCAGAGGTCTCCTTCTGAAATGGAAAGAAAACCACAAAAAAATCATAGTTTAAAGCACTTTTTGATAAATAAGTAATAAATTCTATAAAACTATCTTACCTACAGTGTTGGTGCTAGAAGCACTTTCTGATAAGGTTACAGTCTATAAAATTATCCTACCTGCAGTGTTGATGGTGGAAGCATGTTCTGATAAGGTAATATATAGACGATAAAATCCACAGTATTAAAGGTGGAACGAACGTATTACATAACTTGACTGACCTTTTATTTGAAACTTGGAGGCATACCGCCTGAGATTTTGCCTCTGCCATTTGTTGAAGTTCTTAGGGTATGATCCATTCATCAGAAAATGGAGCATCGTGTCCCACTTCGCCTCCATTGCATTTAACAGACCGTCGCAGAAAATACACTGCAAACGTCATTAACGTTACATGGGCATTTACTTGTATTTAAGAACATTGCTTTAGATTCAATGCAACCCCACCTGCTAATTTAGATTAAACACAATATAAATGCAAAAAAAGAGGAAATACTCACCGTGAATCCAAGAGAAAAGAACGAGAGCAGCACGGAATTATGGGCGTGCGCTGAACACTGACGTAGAAGTAGCATGCGCATGCGCAGTAGCCCTAGGAAGGACAGCTCGACGGGTAGCACAGATATTCAGAAAACCTGACGAAATGGTTTTAGGAACAGCTTTGTTACTTCCAGTGTTGTGCCAGTTCACAGCTTTTCTGAACTACTTTTCTGCCCCGCTCTGCTGCAATTCATCACGGGTAACGTCGTGCGGAAGCCAGTATGTTATTAACTAGCCAGTACGTTAACTATTTTCAGCCGGACACTACGTTGCCCACAATGCATTGCGCACACCAGCGAAAACACAGGAGGGATGAGCTTTCTCTCGTTGCGTTTCAAAATAGAAAACAGATGTCACTCAGTTTTCAATGGAAAACAATTTCCAACGTTAATTGACAGTGATGTCTGCCGTTCATGACACATAATGTGAACTAATTCACGTTCAAGTTCTTTATTTAAAAATGTGTTGCGTTCAGTTCAACGTTCACGAAAAAAGGAGCGTGTTCAATGAACGCGTTCTTTTTTGAACACAACACTGGTTACTTCTTGCGCTCATGAATATAATTTTTAAACGATAAGTTCAACCATTTTCTGACCATGGTAGGATTTGAAGGAAGTTAAGATTGTTTTTCTCTTAGTTACGTTTATGTAGTGGTATGCTTATAGTGGTAGTCTTAGAATAGAGCTTCACTCTATAGGCTAATTTCCACACGTTTTGCATATAATGATTTTGACTATCTTACATCAAATTACATCTACATGTGTACAAAGTTGTAAGAGCATGAAAGGCAATATATATGAAAAATATTTTTGTGTAAGAAAGGAGACACAATAATAAAAATGATCTGTTAATAATTTTATTATATCTGATAATAAAAATATCTGTTATCTCTATCACATGCAATATCGGTGCAACAGCACTGTTTATATCTCTGGGTACTATACACAATACTGTACAATATATAAACCTATATATAAATCATCTGACAATAAAATGTTAAACAAATGAAGAAAAATAAAGTAACACACTTGCACACATACAGACGTACACACACATACAGACATACACACACATACACACAAACATGGAAACAAAAAAACCTGGCATTTCCAGTATCTTAAAATATAAAATAAATGAGCACACACACACACACACACACACACACACACACACACACACACACACACACACACACACACACACACACACATTTCAATAAGGGCATATTTCACGGTCTTTTAACTCTTAATGAAAATGGAGCTGTCATAAAGTGTTTGCACTCATGAAGGTCACATAAGACCAATAGGAATGTTTTTCTTGTTCATGTTGCACAGTTAACATCAATACGACAACATTAGTGTTCAGAGCTGGAGTGGCTAATCGGGAGATTCGGGAGGATTCCCGATGGGCCGGCTCATGTCAATCTCTAGTTTGGGCCGATTGCGATCGAAATATAATTTTGGGCCGGATTTGCCCATGAAACTCCCGGGCTGAAAAAGTGGCCCACTCCGGCCATGTTAGTGTTTCATTTAGAGCTTACAGAAGATCCAGATCGTTCTGCAGTGTATGGGACTGTTCGGTCCTCTTTGTCAGGAATGTCACTCACGGCCGTGACCGCCAGAGGGCGCCATCACCGGAATATTGACCTGCAGTGCACACCTGACTCTAATCAGCTACTCACCACACCCTATATAAGGACTCTTCTCACAACACACCAGTGCAAAGTATGGCCTCCCTGTGTTGCATACAAAGCTGTGTTACTGTATACTCTGTCTGATATCCTGGTTACTGATCCTTGCTCTGCCCTTTTTGATATTCTCCCGTTGACTAGACCTTTTGGTACCTCTGCCTGCCGCTCTTAGACTGTTCTGGTTTTTGACTCTCTGCCTGATTTTTGACTCTCCGTTTTTGCCTTGCCCTTTTGTGCTGCTGCCTGTTAACCCTACGGGGTTGTTCCGTTTTGGGACCTCTGTTTTTTGAGTCTCTTTAATAAATACCCACATATTACTAACCTGCTAAAGGATCCTTCTCTACCCTCGGGTTCGCCACCGTTATACTCTTGTTGGGTTCCTGTTCGTCATTGTTAAGATTATTGAAATTGTCTCTAGACGTAGATCATAGCCTTCAAGGTTCATCATTTGGGTTATAAATTTGTACAGCCCTCAGAGTTCTGTAGCTGGACAGGAGATTCTCAACTCACGGGTGTCAGGAAAGTTCCAAAGTTTGATGATACGTGTAGTTAAATACAGAATGAAGAAGATGTGTCTTAACACAATTGGGTAAGAATAATAAAAATCATGTGTATGATTGGAGAGGAGGCACAGTAGACTGGATCTAGGAGTAGTGGAAAAGTACAGGGGGAGAGAGAGAAAGAGAGAGCGAGGTTCTAGCTGAGGAGCAGACACACAGAGAAGGGAGTGAACTGAATGTCAGAGTGTTCTGACTGAGGGTCACAGACAGTAAATTACAAATTCCCTTACAGTTATCATGTGATGCAGCTGCAAAGATGTTCTTTGTGGACAATTTGGTGACATATTGTGTAATCTGTTGTTTGTGGTTTTTACTTTATGGCACTTTAAACAGACCAGACCATTTCCATCCAGAGAGAGGAAAATGACTTCTGTCATTAAAGGTCCAGTATCAATATTTCTAGAAAAATCCTTGATGCATAGAGATTTTAGTTTTTTACATTAGACAACCATCTCCAGTCACAAACCATATCTCTCCTTTCTAACCAAGGCAATGGCATCATGTTAGAAAAATTAAACTACACTGAGGTTCTTATTTGAATCTTTTGTTTAAGTTTTCATTTAGTATGGAGTATTGCACCAAAATTAAGTACCATTCATGGCACCCCCACCGATGATTATGCCCAAGATCAGAAATTATAAAAAGTCAATATGTAACATATGTTAGCAAGCTCAGACAAGAAAAAATGAAACAAATATATTTCCTTTATGAGTCATACCATGCACAGAATACCATGCAGTAGGAAAGAGGATGTTTTGACAATAAGAAATGAATGACTGTTGGTAAATAGCTTAGATATACAAGCATCTTGTAAGAGGCACAATCTACTGTTACAAAACATCTACCACATATTAAACAGTGGACCTGGAGCTTCTAGTGTCGTGTGGGTGCAGACCATGCCTACAGTAGTTGCTGGAATGGAGATAATTGCTTAACTGAAGGAGGGGCAGACCAGATTAAAGTTGTGCTAGGGATCTTGGCAGCCTCTCTAAGTGGGAGGAGTCAGCCCTCCACCAAAGAATAAAAGGGGAGGAGCACAGGGGGGTTATAAACAGGGAGGGGAGGAAGGGTGGGGTTTCTGATGTTCCACAATCCTAATAATGGTTCAGTTATTCCATAATCCTTTTATAGTTTAGGCAATTTTAGTCACCATGTTGAGGTGCTTCCCCAAAATGCTAAGGATGCCACAAGATATTAGACACGTAATGTATTTTATTCTGGGTTACAGCAAACCAATTTCATTAAATTAAATGACAATGTAAAGACATCACACTTAGGTAGGCCAACATTATGCAACAAACACTGATCAAAAGCAACTCTCTCTTACATGCATTAAAATCAATGGTTGGCTTATTTTTCCTTTACAGTACATGTTAAATGTAGTTGTTCTGTACAGCAAAGTAGATCAGTCAATATTCACCCACGATCAGAGGAATCATTATTCTTAAATCACAGTAACTAGGGCTGGGAGCTCAGCCTTTAGAATGAAGAACAGAAACGTAAAAAAAAAGGTGATGGTGTAGAGGAAGCTTCATACTACACGGAGAACAAGATGAGGTCCTCCATATCTATACAGTTCCTACACGTGACCAGTGCCTGAGTACCATGGGACAAAAACAATCAGCTAATACCGCCAAAATAAGCACAGTGAGAGAGAACTAGGAACCATGTGTCTGGAGCTGAGGATAATAAATAAGCAAAAGTGTTTTTATGCATTTGTGCAAATTTCCAATAGGCCTATAATGCTTTCAAATAAAATAAACAGATGAAAGGTGAATTCATATATAATCATTATGGTTTGTCTCTGAGCAGCACCCACAATTTAACATTTAATTTGTTAACACATTTAAATACAACATGTAGTTTACATATTTTAAATTATGAAGCTTGTTGATCAACATCAGTTATCAGATATTATGAAAAACACAATATTACCATTGAATAGAGTATAATCTATAACCATATAGAGTTTTTCTTTTACAGTTATATTTAAACTCATGTTGTGTGTCAGTTCTTCATTTTGAAATATATAAAGTAGCAGGGGGCACCATATGCAAATATGTCATTGGTCAACAGACATAATAATAACATGCAGTAAATTATATTTTCAAGATCCGCTAGAAAATCACAATATCCGTGTCCGCTATACTGCATAAAGTTGACATGGATGTCACGTGGTTCCCGCCTCCCCTTGTCAGTCATGTCTTTTGTTTTGTTCGCTGTGTTTGAGTGTATTTTATTTTGAAATTCCTAGTTGTCTGTCTTCACACCCCTGCCTTGTTCTCCGCCCCTCGTTATTGCTTTCAGGTGTGTCTTGTTGGGTTCCTTGTTTAGTTTAGTTAGACTTGTTTTAGTCCTGTGTTTGGTCTCTAGTGTTGGGGGTTATTGTATGTTGTAAGTACTGGTTTTTGTTCATGCCTTGTGTAATTTCTGCTCCTCCTGTCTTTATTGTTAGCCTTTTATGTCACCTTTGTTCTTTGTGTTGAGTTCTGTCATTTTCATGTTAGTTATTTAATTAAAACTTCTTAAAATCTGCATCTGCGTCCTACTTGCTCAGCCAGTCTTTTACAATGGATGTGAGATCAAAGTAGCAATCGATGCAAAGACATTTTATAAACCTATAAGAAAGCAATGGAACCAAAACAAGACATTTTCCCTCACTGAACTTTAATAAACAGGAATTCCTAAACAAAACACAATTACAATACAACAATACATGTGGAACCTCAAATATGTACAGCAATTGAATATATAACCTTTATTACAAGTGTTCAGTTATTTTAGAAAATCTTGGAAAAATATATTTAACATGTAGATAATTTGCTAAACACTTCTATATTTCATTGTAAAGCCAAAATAGACATACATTTAAGTTATTTTTATGCAACTACTGCTTTTTAATCCCTACATTTGCTACAATATTAAATATATTCAAATGGAAACTCTTTCTTAATTACTCTGTTTTTATTTAGAGTTTGAAGCGTACCTTAAAGTGCATTACAAAAGACAATAGTCATACTTGGCAAGGATACGAGCTACAGTTAACACGTCAACATAGAACAACACTTTGCAAATAACCCTGCACCCTGCATACATAATTATTCACTTTTAATATGTAGAATACCTGAGTTAATGCAAGCATCCCAATAATCTTTAGCTTCTATTAAGTTTCACTCAATTTGGAACTTCATTTTGTTCAAGATTACATATTAAGTTTCCTCATCCCATATTTAGGTTCGATCAATTACAAGGCTTGATTGGCTATTAAGAACAAAAGATAAATAACATCTGGAGACTGGGAAAAACCACTGTTGACATTGCTTGACATTTTCTGTCAAGATTCCCCAAGGAACGCCACTGAAAAAGAATAACGACACTTAAAACACCTTGGTATTTAAGGATCATGTATGAAACATTCAATGGTAATTAAAAAAACATTCTGTAAAAAAAGGAAATCAAAATTAAGACAATTAAATATGGCATATGAGTGAACTCAATACCAGACAATGTCGGTTCTTCATGTAAGAATATTTTTCCTATCTTACTTTAGCCTTACTTTGTTCAAATTAAATTCTTATTTCTATGAATGGCATATCATGCCTAAAGCACCTTAACCCATGTGCAAACAGTAAACAATAAAACAATAAAAACTTATGAGGTCAATCTTTATGGCCGTGTAAAGACTGAACTATAACATAAGTACTTGAACCTGTGCCAACATGTGATACATTGACAATAATCGACTAAAGCACCGAAGATTTAGGAGTTGTGCTCTGTTGCCAGAGGAGAAGATGCAATTTCTAAAACCTGCATGAGAAGCTCGTCAATGACATCACAATCAAAGTTCACTTGCTCAAGGTCCAGTGCAGGCACATAGTTGACCAGGAGACGTCCAACATTGTGCCTGAGTTCCTGTAACATGAGGCTAGAGAGAGTAAAAAAGCGAAAACAAAAGGTCACTTTACATTCGATATTGTACCTACATGAGTTCAGGTCAGGAAATTACAATTTTGTTTGCCATCTCGGACTATATCTATTGGTGGTGAGCTCGAAATTTACCGGCACGCCTGTGTGGCGCTGTCTCCTTGTCCACTTTCACTCTCTGGTCCTCTCCGTGTCCCATCCTGAGGGACACTTCCTGGGACAGATGGTCCTCCTGTAGCAATTCCACCCTCATCTCGGTTGGGATGAGGACAGTCTGTCTGGGACCCTTTATCATCTACATTTAATTTCACATTTTCACATTCTCTTTTCACTTCTAAATCCTTCTGTAGGTTTTTACAGCGAGTCAACAAAACGCTGTTCTGCTCCTCTAGATGTTTCAGCTGTGTGATGGTATCATACAAGGGAACAAAAGGAAAGAAGGGCTATGTAAGACCACAGCGACATGACAATAAGGTTTAATTTAAGCTCATTCTTTTTTCAAGGTTCATAGAAGTCTTCCAAGGTCAAATTCAAGCACTTTCAAGCTGTGGTAAATATTTACATATTTATACAAACACACACTGACTCAAAATGATTCATTCACTTTTCATCACATTAACATAGACCCTCACCCTGTTCTGTAGCTCTTCCTCCTGTTTGGTTCTTTGGTCCAAATCCCTCAGCAGAAAGTCCACCCGACATGCCAGTTCATCATCCACTTCTACAAATGAAGATGTACCTAGCTCACTCCGTGCTCCTTCTCCTGTGCTACTGTCCTGGCTCTCCGCCTTCTTCTCCACCCACGCCTGGGCCTTCTCCTTCTTCAGCTCATCCAGCTCACGTCGGAGCTGCTCCATCTCTCCCTGCGTCTGCAGGTACAGCTATGGTGTGATTTTTGTTTCAATAGTTCCACAAAAGCAAAAGTAAATCCAAGAGCAGAAAGTATATGTTATGAATGCAAAACAGAAAAATATATATCAAAAGTATATATTTTTTATATAATTGGTTATTTGAAACTTATTTTCGTTTGCATTTTGACAAGTTTTTGGTTCCATTGTTTTTGTTTTTTTGGATTTTCCCAGTAAGGTCTTTTGCTTCTGGAATCTCTCTTTGCTTCTGGTTCGTTTTTTGCTTCTGACTTTTGGAACACATTTCACGTGTGGGAGGGTCTTAAATGAAGGCGTTCCTCTGCAATCTCCATTGGTCACTGATTCCGGACTGACACAGAGCTCTGAGACCGCCTCTGGGACCAAGCCACGCCCACCCCACCAGCCTCCCAGCGTTTTCAAACATGGCGGAACGCGGTGGTTCTGTTTCACAGTAGCATGTAAACTAAGTTTTACCATAAAAGTTTATACAAAGGTTATAAGTAATTGGTAAATGGTCTGTAGATATTGCAAATGTACACTGTATAATAACTACATTAAGCATGCTCACCAGCACGAGCTTTTTAAAATTTTAGTGAACTGGATGGAGAGAACATTGATGTGTGGAAGAAATATGAGTATTTGCAATATCTGGTATGGCGACGGACGGGGGGTGGGGGGCAGCTGGTGTACGAGAGGTGATGCCAAATATAGTAAAATCCATAATAGTAAAAAATACCAAAATTAAAGCCAAATACCAAAATTAAAGCAATACTGAAAAGTGGCCACCCTATATACAACCAGAATCCGTGTATCATTCGTTCATTTGATATTCAACTTAAAATCAAAATCGGAAAATCAAAAAACCATTCATTATTTTGTTTTTCGTTTTGAATATAAAAACAAAAAAACAAACCAGGCTTGTATTTTTCAGTTTTTTATTTGATGATCCAAACAAAAATAGCAAAATAAAAAAACGGGTTCGGAGCCGAACTTGATTTTGATTTTTTAACTTGACCCATTTGTGTGCCCCGGAAGTTACTGATATGTTTATTCTTCGTGGTCTTCGTTTGTGCGGGAGTGCGCTGCAGTGTTACTTGTTCTACTCTGAGCCTAAACATTGGAACATAGTCTATATTGGTATAGACAACGTGACCATATTGGAACCACATTCTAGATTAATTAAATATTTATTTGAAGGTGGCAAGACGCCTGCAGAGATTTCGTGCACGTTGCAGCAAATGGATATCCAGTGATGATCCGGTGTTAATATTTGTCATTGTGTTTTGTAGTGTTCGTTTACTTTAGTCTCTGCTGTGTTTTCTGTGCCTTGTATTATTTATATAAACGTGTTTTCCTTTCATAATCGCTGTGGTCCTTTATATTCCTTCGTGAGTGTTTCTGTGAAGTGTGTTCTGTATGCCTTGTAAGTTGCGCACTCTCCGTGTGGGCGCGGTTCACTTAGAGCTAGGGTGACCAGACGTCCTCTTTTTCCCGGACATGTCCTACTTTTGAGACCTAAAAAATGTCCGGGGGGAATTTGTTCGACTGCCTCAAACAGAATACATGTACAGTGCAAAAGTGTTTACAAGTGAAAGCACGTGTGTCCGCCGGTTCTACGGCGATGAAACGAAAGTGTACGTTTACGGAGGAGTTAAAGAGAAAAAACGTTCGACACACACACCATCCACCTAAATCATTCACCGATACACCGATGACCCCCACCCAGTACAAAAGGTGTCCTCCTTTTCAGAAACCCAACTCTGGTCACCCTACTAGAGGAGACTAGCTCCGTTAAAGTATGTGCCAGCCCTTTATCGCGATTGTGTCCAACCCACCACGTTACACAGATATTGGTATATTATTTATTTCAGTAATTCCATTCAAAAGATGAAACTTGTATATTATACTCATTCGTTGCACGCCGACTGATATATTTAAGAAAATTTGAATATTGTGAAAAGGTTCAATATTGAAGACAATATTAAATAGCTAATGAACTAAAACTGGTCTCTCAGTCTAGTTCTGTATGCTAGACAGTCATGGGAAAGAAAAACAAGTAGTTATATATATTAAGTGCATCCTAAACAACAACCTACAACTCTTATTACAGGTGCTGTTCATAAAATAAGAATATTATGAAAAGCTATTGAAATAATTAGATAAAAACTCACCACCACTATTAGGTAAGAGGTAGAAATACTCATATCTGAGTTGTAGGTTGCTGGTCATCATGGGCTTAATGTAATACAACTTGTTTGGTGCTGTTCTGATGGACCGTTTAAAAGCTATTGAAATTAAAAGATAAAAACTCACCACCACTATTAGGTAAGAGGTAGAAATACCCATATCTGACTTATAGGTTGTTGCTTAGGATTGCGCTTAATATATAATAGCTTGTTTTATGATCTTATGATGCACCATTTAAAAGCTATTGACATAATTAGACAAAAACTGACCTCCACAAATTGGTGCAAGGTAGAAATACCCATATAAATGTGCCATATTTTGTCAATTGTGATTTTTTTTCACCGCGATCGAAATTTGTCCTCCACTTTTTACCCATCTGTGCAGTTAGAACACACACACACTAGTGATTACTAGGGGGCTGTGGTGCACACGTGCCCAGAGCAGTGGGCAGCCCGGCACCCGGGGAGCAGTTGGGGTTGGGTGCCTTGCTCAAGGGCACCTCAGTCATGGCCTCAAGCCTGGGAATCAAACCCACGACCCTCCGGTCACAAGACCAGTTCCCTACAATCAGGCCATGACTGCCCGTTGTATTACAAGTTGTATTACACAAAGTGCATCCTAAATAACAACTATATACTTTGTGTAATACAACTTGTTTGGTGGTCTTATGATGGACCATTGAAAAGATATTGAAATTATTGAAAAGAAAAAAAAACAGAGTGCGCAGTGCTCTGGGGCCTTTACTACCGCCACTTGCGTCCGTGTTAACGTAATTTGTAGACGGTGCCTTAGACGTCGTAGCGGTCACAATAGTACATTTTAAATAAAATGTTGTATACAACTTAAATATGTATATTCCTGGCGTAAACAAAGTTGTAGATATTTATTTTGCACATTTGGGCACTTATTATTGAAGAAAGAATTCCGAATATGCAAACGTGAAACCAACTTTACCGCAGTCAAACGAAGACCACGAAGAACAACTTCCGGGGCACACAAATGGGTCGAGTTAAAAAATCAAAATCAAGTTCGGCTCCGAATCCGATTTTTAATTTAGCTAGTTTTGTTTGGATCATCAAATAAAAAACTGAAAAATACAAGCCTGATTTGTTTTTTTGTTTTTATATTCAAAACGAAAAACAAAATAATGAACTGTTTTTTTGATTTTCCGATTTTGATTTTCAGTTGAATATCAAATGAACGAATGATACACGGATTAACCAGCTTTGTTCACTCACACTGTTTTTCAGTGTTCTGCAGGTACCACACACAAACACACATCACATGCATCTTGTGCTGTCCATATTTTATTAAGAAGTGAACAATATTCATTGAACATAGAGATACTAAACACAATACATGTCAGACATGACATTCAGACACTGTCCGACTCAGAGATAAAAACAAAAAGATTTTAACTTGGAGGGGTGGGAGTAGGAAGAGTAGTCCATTGAAACGCAGAGTGCGGATTAGTTTCCTTCTCACTTTAGACCCGCGGGGACGCTAGCGAATGATCCAGGAGGAGCGAGTAAGTCGCTACTATTGTGAATGTAGCAAAACGGTGACAGAAGCTACAGCAGCGATTAAATTAAAAATAATTTAAAGGCTAGCTTTAAACACACTCTTCCCTGTTGACTTCTCTCACGGTAATGTCGCGCTGAAAAATATTGACCTGTCTTGTCAATATATGGAGCCAGATCCGTAAACGCGAGCCGCTTTCGCCATTCCAGATGGCTTAGTCAAAACAATTACATCTTAATGAACCAATAAATAACATCAGCGGCAAAAATGAGTGTAAAAAATACCAGGGTTCATCATTTAGAACTACAAAAAAATCTTGTTTCTTATTTTACTATCTACCTATTTTTCATAAGAGTTTGTTTTACCACAAAATATGAAAACTTCAAAACGGCGAATTTCGCCGCAAGGTGACAGATTTTCATGCCTGCATCCAGTTCACTAAAATTTTAAAAAGCTCGCGCTGGTGAAGTGTGCTAAATATTAACTGCCATGCTTAATGTAGTTATTATACAGTGTACATTTGCAATATCTACAGACCATTTATCAATTAATTATAATCTTTGTATAAACTTTTATGGTAAAACTTAGTTTACATGCTACTGTGAAACAGAACCACCGCGTTCCGCCATGTTTGAAAACGCTGGGAAGCTGGTGGGGTGGGCGTGGCTTGGTCCCAGAGCTCTGTGTCAGTCCGGAATCAGTGACCAATGGAGATTGCAGAGGAACGCCTTCATCTAAGACCCTCCCACACGTGAAATGTGTTCCAAAAGTCAGAAGCAAAAAACGAACCAGAAGCAAAGAGAGATTCCAGAAGCAAAAGACCTTACTGGGAAAATCCAAAAAAACAAAAACAATGGAACCAAAAACTTGTCAAAATGCAAACGAAAATAAGTTTCAAATAACCAATTATATAAAAAATATATACTTTTGATATATTTTTTTCTGTTTTGCATTCATAACATATACTTTCTGCTCTTGGATTTACTTTTGCTTTTGTGGAACTATTGAAACAAAAATCACTCCATATACAGCACCTTGTAGTCCTGTTCCTCTGCACTCCTCAACGTCTTCTGACGATCCCGAGTCAGGTCCTTGAATTTCATCCCCGTTTGTCGCACGAGCTTCACTCTGCAGGTTTCCAGCTTTTCCTGTTTCAGTTTCCTCTTCAGATCTTTGTTCTGCCTGGTCAATGCAGTCAACTTCTTCATCCTCTGCTGCTCTGCGTTTTTCTGCTCCTGCTCCTAAAACAGAGACAAACTCATTTCTCAAATCAACAGTGACAACAGGCCCTATATTGACAGAAAATAAAAACAGTAAAGTAATGCTTCACTCCACTGAGAGGACAAATACACTGATTGGAGACTAAAGGTCACATGGCTCAGCTGAGAATCAAACTCCCATCTATAGAGAACACCATGGACATTTCACTGGGTTTGCCAAGTGGGTTTCCTCATTAACCACATGAAACTTCACACACAGAGGACCTTACACGCTGTGCCTGTTTCATCTTCTCCTCTCGCTCACTGGAGCAAAAAAAAAAAGCAAAAACACATAAGCACATGCTATCACACACGCATCACATGTTATATAATATATTGTTGATGGATTCCTACAGCACGTTTCTTGACTCACTGCTGTTTGTGGGTTTTCTGATATACTTGTTCATCGTCAGAATCTTCAGGCTCCTCTGGAACTTCACAGCTCCTAAACAGGGCAGGTAATCACGTAAGCACAGGAATATACACAAACACACACACACACACACACACCAAACACACACCAAACACACCTGAACAGTGGATCGGGGTTCATGCGGCAGAACCATTTGGAAGGGAGTTTTTTTGTATCTATGCCATCTGGAAGTTTCCGCCACTTCTGACAATCATCACACTGCACCCAGTTTTGGTCCGGCTCCTTCCTGCAATGCATAGGCATGCACACACATCTCAAGGAGCCAGCAGTAACAGCAACAGCAACAACAACAGCAACAACAACAACAACACAGAGACACACACTCACAGAAATGGCAATTAAATGCTGGCACACATCCTCCCACTTTTGCTTTTTCCTGTTTTGTTAGGCACTATAAGCTTTAATTGCACAAAGTGAATGTTTAACTCAGATCAGAAAATTTGTGTGCCTTGACTTTTCAAATTATTTACTTTGGAGCCAGCATCTAAGCCCTAATGAAAAAGCATACAAGATAAGGTTAATAAAATGTGTTTAACTCACGGAATAGTTAAAGGAATGTCTGTATTTTTCCGGAATCTATGATTGACCTCTTTCCAATATTCTTCAAGCTTGGTATTTAGACTGCACATGGTTTTCCTGCACAGACAGAAAATAACATTCTTAAGTGTGCTGTTCATTAGAAAGCTTTAAGTGAAGATCACATGCCCATTAATCTCTGTAAAACAGACCTGTATTCGTCTGTGTAGTCGAAGTCCTGTTTGTTGTGAGTTGGCGTGAGAAAGTTGCACTCTAACACACCAATGACTCTCACTCCAATTTTGTTTGCCTGGTTACAGAACACAAAAACTACAATTTCAGGTTTCATTATTGACATTGTTTACATTTACTTATTCTGCATTTGACACTCGGTTGCTGGTTTATTGTCAATTATCCTTCTGCTATCTGCCCGATTCACTACAAGTGAGTGGAATCTTCTCCAGTGAATAGACCTGTACCTCTTCTGTAGGCTTCTGTACCTCTGCGACATGCCTCTTCAGTGAAAGATTTTATAGCAGAGTAACACTTGTCCTAAAAGCCTCAATAGACATGTGCTGTATCCTGCACACTAAATAAATATGGTTGATATGCTTTGGTTGAGTGCACATATAGTGCCACTTCGGCGAGAAACTTACCTTCAGCTGGCAGGTGACTCTCTCGTAGGCTTTGATGAGGCGGTTTTTGTGGTACATCATAATACCATATTGGTCTTTGCTCTTGGTGTTGAAACCAAAGGTGATTGTAATGGGTTTCTGACAACAACAACTTAAGGACCGAAAACAGTCAAAGCATATAAAAATATTTTGATAATTAGATCTCACACGTTCATCAGCAGTTATCCACTGGACGTCCTCAATGTGCTATTCATTCACTCTCTCCATTACTTGGTAGAAGGATACAATGTTTGGGATTTGTGGTTTGTATTTGTCCTTGAAGCTGCATGCTAGACTTTTGGAGATGAGCTCAGTTCTTACCTTCTGCCCTCGAATGATAATCTGCATTTTGGGTTTCAGGTAGAGAACACTGCAGTATGCCTAATCCAGGAATTTTCATGAACACACATACACATTGCACTGGCTTAGGTAGGTGAACTTCTCCAACTAACAACTATACAAGTAAGCATAATGGCTGGAAGCTCACCCGCAGTGAGAAGTCGCTCTCTGGACCCGACTGCATTACGTGCTCTTGCTTTTTGTACTGCTTCCTGGTACTTTCATATATGTCAGCCGGGATTCTGATGTCATAGCGATTGGTCGAGTAGTCAAATTCCTCCTGTCCTGATGAACTCCTGTAGTGGTGTAAAGTTTCGTACAATGTCAACATTCTCTTACAACCTGCAAGAGTTCTCGTATTTCTGGACAGAACTTTAATAACCATTTTAATAACTCTTTCCTTCACTTATTCACAGATGCACTTTCTCATATCTATCTTTCTTTTCCATCTCTTCTCTGGGGAAGTACTCACTTGCGGAGGTTCCAGATGATGATCCGGGTTCCGGCGGAGTTTGTTGAGCACGGACCTTTGATGGCGTCGAGTTCACACAGCAGCTCCTCCGTCGTGTTAAACAGCGAGTAGTGAAGGATATCTTCCAGACTTGCAGCATGCTCCGACACAGGGCAGGAGAGTGAGCCAGGTCAAGGGCCAAAAGGTCATTCAGAGGTGATAAACATAATAAGGGAACTAAAGTCGTAAAGCCCTTCTCAACCAACAAGGATTGGGTTTCGTTCCAGTTTCTGGTTCTGAGAACCTTGATGCCATTAAAGAAATGGCTGTTTTTGGACCAATATTTGTTGGAACTAGGGATGTGTCATCAACAGAGGAAGTGGCACAGTGCACAACAGAATTAAAAAGTAGCACCCAGAAGGCAGAGCGCATGTGACGGGTAGGGTGAGCGAAAATAAATGGAAGCGATCTCGCCAAGTCTCAGGGAAATAGGATGGTTTAATATGTAAAGTGCGCAAACCAAAACCCGTGAACTGATCCGAATTAAGGATATAATAACCAGCAGTCAACTGGTACAAAGACAAGACATATATAGACGAACAAACGACCCTCAGGTGAGACGGATCGCGGGCTCCGCCCACCTGAGGGACGAACACAACGCCACACCCACAGGACAAGCTGCTGCTGTAGACGGGGGCGACCAGTAGGGGGCCGCCGTACCGTGACAGCGCACAGATTACCTGCAAGCATTTTGGCCATTCGTTTCAGATATTTGTTTATATCCAAAAGGCAAGTATGGACCAACTATTGATTGATATAAGACAGATAATATTAATAATAACAACAGTACATAAAATTACAACAGATAATGAAAATAATGAATATAACAATATTAGTCATGGAAATGTATTTACAATTCATGTAGGCCAAATTTTATGTAATTAACTTAACATCATTGGCCAATGTGGACGAATATGCAGCATCACTGTAGCTGAATTCAGCGCCCTAGGCTCTGGGATTTGTTTTGGTGGAAATGTGAACAGTGTTTCAAATCAGGTTCCTCATTGGTGGAAAAGGGCAATTAGAATAAATTTGGGCAACACTGCCTCAGATCCCCGTTCTACTGATTTCTTGTTCTCTTTGGTTCTGCTCACCCACACACTCCATAGATCCCACTCTGTTTAGATAAGGATATTGGTCTGCCCAGTGCATCTGAACATGGCTATAGGCACTGCAATGTGCTGCGCCTTTATCTGTTCCAGGTACGTCTGCGACAGTAGTCCTACACACATAGTGTCTGCTTTCTTCGAGAACACAATGGCATCCTTCCCCAGACGCATGGAGCCAGACTTAAAACCGTTACCATACATGCCCACAGGGACGTGGCCTTTCACCGTCCGCTTATCGGTGAAGCCAAAACTGAGTGAAAGACAGTGAAAGAACCTCGGTTGATAAGAGTCTTAGGATCATTAGACGTCAAGAAGGCATTGTAGGAAATGTAGGAGAGATGTTAAAAGCAGGCAGAAATTAGAGGAACTGAAAGGAGAACACAAGGTTTTTTAAATGCGTGAATAAATGGCTTGTTACCAAGGCACTAAGACACACAAATTATCGCTAATTTTATATCAGCGTTCATTTTATAACGCTGCCTTACATAAAGTCTGGTTAGCAAAAATGAATAAAATGGAGCATCAGACTAACTAGATCGCTGACAAGCCCCTTCCAGAATGAAGCTGGTGCCGCCTCCATCGATACTTCACCTACCTGAGCATTTTGTGCATCTTGTCATAATCCATGCCTGCTCCGTTATCCATGAAGGTGAGGCAGTCATGGCCTTTGATCATGGTTTTATCAATCCAGAACTGCTTGGCATTGACGTCTGGGTCATAAGCGTTGTCTGAGGACAGAAACAGCAAAGCACTTTTCATATTATCCAATGTGACACAGCAAAGCTTCATGCTTGATGAGTTTCCTGGAGTGTTTGAGATCAAAATCAGCTATAAAATGCATATGTGAAATGATCACCTTGTCCCAAAATATATCCTGCATATTCTGAAGTTAATTCAACTTTTTCTTCCTGAAACATTTAGTCATATACTTAAATGGTATATGGTGGTAAAACCTTCAAAAACAGCAGCAGGGAGCTGAATATGAAGTGCCAACAGCTTTGTAGCCATCCTAGATTTAGTGCAGCACATATGCATAGTTACATGCACCAGTTACAATCCATGCCAACTACTACCCTGTTCTGGGGGGAGAATAAATCACTCACAGCACACGATCTGCAGCACTGGCACTGGTGTGACTGTTGGTTTTCAATGCTCGTACATGACATTCCAAAAATTACACAAGTATACCCCTATTCTGTTGAGGCAAGCTGATCAAAGCTGATCAAAGTCTACATCATTGACCAAGAGTTCAGCAGAGGTGAAAGGTCATTGTTCCCATTTACTACATAAAGACTGTGTCCTCCCTTCTCTGGACTCGTATTCACATATACATATCTGTTCCAAGGCTAAAGTGCCATCTAAATTAGGATGGGCCAAGCTTATGTTGCCATGGTAACTTCACTACTTGGGGCTAGCACTGGCTGAACAGAGCCGTTTGAACAGAGCCATGTGACACATGCACAATGAGTAAACCATATTAAATGTGACCTTTTGCATTGCTGCAGGTCCCAAGCATAGAAAACACGAACTTTTACATTACATTTATTTTTATAGCTATTTTAAATTGTGAGTGACTTAAAATAGTGCTCAGCTGTCTCCACCGATGAAATCCTTACGATGGCCTACATGCCCTGAGCATAAGAATACCGTTAAACTAGAGTCTTAGGATGTCAGGGACAATACTGGAAATGCCACAGCCATAGCCTAATATTAGTGGCAGACACCACAAGCACAAAACTACTAAACTTTTAGGATTTGAAAGACCTACTTCACATTTCAACTGATTTCAACTGCAAGACCTTTAGCTAGATGAGATGCTGTGATTATAGCTGATATAAGCTTTGTAACATACATCTACTGATGTAACCTGGACACATCATCAGTGATGTTACCTGGGGTCACAGAGTGTTTCGGGTCTTTCAACATCATACACTCTCACCCAGGCGACCCAGCCGGGGTTGATCAGGCCCCAGCTTGTGTCCAGGTAGCGCTACCCCACCCACGGGTCTCCTCTCCTTATCCATAGCCATCTTGAAGCAACCTCTGCTGCCTCGGTGGCCTCCTTGATGGCCCTTCGTTTGTTGGCCCCTGTGATGCCCAAGATGTTATATGTCTTGCAAAGCGACTGGCCCACAAACCCTCTGCATCCCACTCTTCCACTAGCTCAGCATACTTTGCCCTTTTCCTCTCGTTGGTCTTCTCACCACGGTCCTCCCAGGGTACGGTGAGTTCTAGGAGAACGATATTCTTTGAGGACCTTGAGAGAAGCAGCATGTCAAGTCGCAGTGTTGTAGTTGCGACTATTTCTGGGAACTTCAGTTGCTTCCCCAAGTCATCTTTCAAGTTCCAGTCTTGAGCTGTTGATAACAAGCCAGCTGCGGGTGCCCTGGCAGCTTATACTTGTTTTTCTCCAGCCCAGACAAAAGCGATGATGGTCTTCACTTGGCAGCGGTGCCTGCACTGGACAATTCCACAGCTGATGGTGTTTGCAATGGCTTTCAGGACTTGATCGTGGCGCCAGCGGTAGCGCCCCTTGCCCAGGGCTTTTGGACAGCAGCTGAGGATGTGTTCCAGGGTTCCTCTCTTCAGGCAAAGCTTGAAGGCTGGTGACTCCTCTAATCCCCAGCTAAACAGGTTGGATGGGCTTGGTAAAATGTCACAGACAACAGACAGCCTGGATCAAGAATCATATGCGGTGGGGTTCTGCTGTCCACAGCTCCACCCAAGAGACTTTGCGGTCAATTGCCTGCTCCCACCTTGTCCAGGCTCCCTGCTGTCTCATTCCAACCATCTTGCTTGCCCGCTCCTGCTCTACTGATGCCCACACCTCCTGTTGCACTAGTAATCTCCTTTCCTTGCCCTCCGCCTTAGCATATTGAAATGCTGTGATGCTTGCCAGGCCAGATCTTCCCTGAGCCACTATTCCGACCATCGCCTTGTGCCGTATCAGCCAAATCTTCAGCCTCTACTGCCCTCCATTTCCGCCCTGTCCTCACTTCTATCCCAGCCTGTGAGACCTTTGGGTCCTCTGACTCCCTGTATTGCAGCACCTCCCTGACACGGCACACTTTGAACTCCTCGTTCAAACTGCTGATGGGGAGCTTTAGCTTGTTGTTCTGGCCATAAAGGGCAATGTTGCTCAGGTTTTGAGGAAGATCCAGCCACTTCCTTAGAAATCTGCTCACTCTCCTCTCAAAGCCTTCAAAGATGGAGATTGGAACTTCGTAAATCAGAAGCGGCCAAATAATCTGTGAGAGGAAGGAAGGCCAGGAAGGCCCGATTTGTCCACTGCAGTTAGCCATGCTTCCAGCTCAAGTTTGGTTGAATGGATGGCTGCCGTGTCTTTCAGGCTGCAGTCAAACACCTTCCCCAGGCTCTTCAGTGGTTATTGATGGTATCACAGAGGCGCCAAGCGGAACTTGTTTGTAACTTTCCCTTTCTTCAGTACCAAGGATCTGGACTTAGCTGGCTTAAAGCACATTCGCGCCCAGGTATACCAGGTCCCCCTTGTTCTCCCGAACTTCCCTGATCAGCTGTGTGACCATGCCAATGTGCTCCAGACACCCAGGCACCTTTGGGATCCCTCCTTTCTGGACTGCTCTGTCGATGCAGGAGTTCTTCAGGAGGTAGTTGGTTAGTCATCTAGCCACAATACTGAAGAAAATCTTTCCCTCAACACTGAGCAGCAAGATGGCTCTAAACTGGTCGATACTCTTTGACTCCTCCTCCTTAGAAATCCACACCCCTTCAGCAAACCTCCACTGCTGAGCAACCTTTCCTCTTCTTCATATGACCTTCAGGATGTTCCAGAGCCTATGTAGTAGCTTTGGGCAGTTCTTGTACACTCTGTATGCTACGCCACTAGGTCCTGGGACTGAGCTTGCTCTGGCATTCTTGATCACATTCTGGATCTCCTTCCAGCTTGGCTCCTTCCCATCAAAGTCCCAAATTGGTTCCGGTGGACTGATCAGGTGTTTGCAATGGCCCAGATCCTGTTCCCTGGATCTGTCACAGAGGGTGTCTCTAAGGTGGAAAATTGATCTCAGCCTTTGAACACGTAAGCTGTCCACTAAGCTTTTGTCCGAAGCATCTGCTATGTAAATCCAAATGGATTAGCTATAAAGGCTGCCCATTTCCTGGCCCTTTCTTTCCTCCTATTCCTGTGCCATTCTGCTCTCCTCAAAGTCATGAGCTTCTTGCGAAGGGTGTTGCGCAGCTCTGCTAGAGGTCTTCTTTCCTCCTCTGCTACCTCCTTGAACCTCCTCCTCAGTCTCTTCAATTCTTGCCTAAGCTGACGGATCTTATTAGCCCTGTTGTTCTTTATATATGGGAGGTTCTTTGCTGCCTTCTTTTCCTCCAGTCCAAATCTCTCAGCTGCTGGGCTGATGATGATAGTTGTCATCGACTGGAGGCGTCGATCAGTGTCACACTTGGCTGTAGCTTCCATGATAGAATTGGCATCTTCGTCGAATCAGAGCCACTCATTCACCTTGCTAACTTGGGGCCATTTTACCCGCCGCTGTTCTGATGTTCTGCATGGGTTTGGGTCTTGTATCACTCGGAAGCAGTGATATTGGCAAGGTAGCAACATCTAAAAAAGCTATTTAATATTTCATAATGCTAACTATGTAGGTCAGTATTAGTGTAGCAATGGAGTATCATATCAATAAAGCCAAGTAATTAGCAGAACAAGTAGAATTAGCAGTGACTCACCAATCAGCTCAGCAATAGCACTGAAGGGCCAAGTATGGCTGGTGGAGTTTGAATGCAGGTAGTTTGGATTAAGCTTCAAGGGGAGAAGATCAGTAGCATTAGGAAAAATAATTTGATACAGAGCTGGGCAATATGACCAAAAATGTTATTGCAATACATTTTTCTATATAAATAATAATTAATAATAATTATAATTATCACTATATAAAATCTGTAACAATGTCACAGCTTTTAAAGGAATGCCCTTCTTTAAAAAGGCAGACCGAATACATGCACAGAGTATGCAAATTACTCAAACCCACACTGATATTAAAATTTTACATTTTGATTACCATGCCCAAATAATAAAAACCTGGCTACCATAAAGGATTTTTGTTATCCGTGCCCTGGGTCATGAAAACACTTAGATTTCTTAATCTTAATCTATAACAATGCCTAAGGTTGTACTCTTTAAGCACGTGTGACAAGTGGCGGTCGTTGAACTCCACAAATAAATAATCGATCGTCCACCTCTCTTGAAACTCTCTTGTCAGTGCTCCAGGTCAACCTTTCTTTTATTTTTTGAGTTTCGAAAGAAACATTTTGGCTAACAATGTTTTTGCCGGGAATGGTGAACACATGCGTAGAAACGTGCAGCCTACGAGTGGACTGGGTTTTTTTTTTTTACTTGCACCACGCAATGCTGCATAAGCCAAAAGAAACAAAACAAAAACAAGCTAAAATAAAATATAAAAATTAAACACAAAAAAATTTATTGAATTGGGGGCCAGATTTAAGCTTCTTTTGTTAACCCGTGAGGGGCCGTATAAAACTCCGTCGCAGCCCGGATGTGGCCCGCGGGCCGGCACTTTGAGACCCCTGCTCTAAAGAGCATCACTGAAGCAATGGCACCGTTTCAATCCTATGACAGCAATAAACGTTCAGAAAAGTCTGAGTGGTAATTCAAGTGTTTTGTTCATTTATACCAAATAATGATTATATTGTCATTACAATAAAATATGCAGATGCTCTCCCCCATACTAACACATTCCAGATTAACCCATCGAATAAATGCAAATTATATTAAAGCTTAAATGTTGGTTAAGGGTGATGTGTAATGATACATCTTAAATAGCTGGTATGGCACCAAACCACTCAAATCTCTCAAACCTGTCAAGCTGTCGAACTGTTGGCTCAGAACGTATGGTGTGATTTTTGTTTCAATAGTTCCACAAAAGCAAAAGTAAATCCAAGAGCAGAAAGTATATGTTATGAATGCAAAACAGAAAAAAATATATCAAAAGTATATTTTTTTAATATAATTGGTTATTTGAAACTTATTTTCGTTTGCATTTTGACAAGTTTTTGGTTCCATTGTTTTTTGTTTTTTTGGATTTTCCCAGTAAGGTCTTTTGCTTCTGGAATCTCTCTTTGCTTCTGCTTCGTTTTTTGCTTATGACTTTTGGAACTAGGGATGCTGTCACGGTACGGCGGGCCCCTACTGGTCGCCCCCGTCTACAGCAGCAGCTTGTCCTGTGGGTGTGGCGTTGTGTTCGTCCCTCAGGTGGGCGGAGCCCGCGATCCGTCTCACCTGAGGATCGTTTGTTCGTCTATATATGTCTTGTCTTTGTACCAGTTGACTGCTGGTTATTATATCCTTAATTCGGATCAGTTCACGGGTTTTGGTTTGCGCACTTTACATATTAAACCATCCTATTTCCCTGAGACTTGGCGTGATCGCTTCCATTTATTTTCGCTCACCCTGCCCGTCACAGAATAACCAGCCACCTTCGGAAGCCGCCAGTCTCCTTTGCTTTTTCCTTCGTTCGTGGTCATGTCTCGTGGTAAGTGTTTGTCTGCGTGGTGTTTTGTTTGTTGTTGAAGAGCCCCGCCGTGCTGAAACGTTGTGTGTGTGTGTGCAGCACGGCGGTGACCAGGGCAACCGTCCCCGGTCGGGCTCTTCGTGTTGTGTGGTCACTTGTGTGTGCATGTGTGTGTGTGTCAGTGAACGGATGCATGGAACGTTGTGCGGCGCTCGCGTGTGTTAATTGTTGGATGTGTTGTGTGTGACGCTGTCGCCGCTCGTCACGGTCGCCTCGCTCCCCCGTGTGTCTAGTGTTTTATGTGGGGAGCGACTGCGAACTTGAGCGGCGCGTCACCACTGTTTGTGTAGAGCGCGCATGTGTGTGTCCTGTCCGTTTGCCGTTTTCCACCGTGCTTTTGTCTAGTCTTTGTGTGTTTTTGTCCTAGCGTGCTTGTGAACTGTTGTGTGTAATTCCACACATGCTCCTCCCCCTTGAGTGTGTGTGTGGGGGTGGACCAGTGATGGTCCCGTGCCACGGGGAGTGGCACGGAGGGCGTAGCTCCTAAGGGAGGCCCTGACCAGGGAGTCGAGGGTGTTCTCCGGAGCCGGTAGGGGCCCCTCTCCTGATGCATCAGGTGAGTTGTTTGGTGTCCCCTCCTGCTGAGATGGAGACCCCTCCCCCCGGAAGCGGGGTGCCGAGATGGTCAGGGTAAGTGCGCGTATGTGTTTTGTGTTGGTGTGTGTGGGTGTGTGTGTGCTTTTTGTGTTTTATGTGCAGGTGCTTCTCCCTGGCGGTGGATCGTGGCAGTCCTGGACCTTGTGGGGGTCTCCAGCTGGCAGGAGCCCCCTTATGTTGTAGGGTGACCGGAGCCCGGTCGGAAAGAGCCCCTCCCTAGAGGGCTGGGGCCCCCGGATGTTTGGGGACGATAGGGCTCTGGTCCGAAGAGCTCCTGCTGAAGATGGAGATCCTCCCTCCTGCTCGGGGTGACCAGGAGGCCCTTGGGGGCTGTTCCCCAGCCCGCGAGAAGGGTGCTCTGGGCCTCGGCCTCTGGCGCTCCTGGGTTTGGTGGAGGAGTCCACCTCGTAAAGTCAGGCCCCGGCTGGGGCTGACTCCCCAGGAGGCTGGGGTGGCCCCTAGCAGAAGGCAGGGGCCAGCTCCGGGAGGAGGTAGGTCCAGGAGGTGACTTAGCCACGCCCCAGGGAGGTAACCTGCACACATACACCCCGGACGGACACGGAGCCGTGGCCCGCCGTCCTCGCACCTGTGGGGCTATGCGGCTTAAGGCCGGTTAGGGCGTGAGGGCCCTGTGACCGACCGGGGCGTGGTTTTGTCTTGTTGACGGCCCAGTCGGTCCAGGGTCCCGCCCAGGTAGGCGAGCTAACCTGTTTGTGTTTTGTGTTTCAGCTCCGGGACTACAGGGGGTGTGTCCCTTGTCCCTGCCTGCCTGCCCCTTTGTTTTGTGTGCTGCTGCTGTAGGCCGCACAGCCGGTGGAGGGGAGTGCGGCTTGGAGGAGGGATCTGTCACGGTACGGCGGGCCCCTACTGGTCGCCCCCGTCTACAGCAGCAGCTTGTCCTGTGGGTGTGGCGTTGTGTTCGTCCCTCAGGTGGGCGGAGCCCGCGATCCGTCTCACCTGAGGATCGTTTGTTCGTCTATATATGTCTTGTCTTTGTACCAGTTGACTGCTGGTTATTATATCCTTAATTCGGATCAGTTCACGGGTTTTGGTTTGCGCACTTTACATATTAAACCATCCTATTTCCCTGAGACTTGGCGTGATCGCTTCCATTTATTTTCGCTCACCCTGCCCGTCACAGATGCAAATTATCGATTAATTCATTAATCGTTAGTTGATTGATCTTATCGATCGACTTTCAATTAATCGATAAGCGGCGTTTTCCACCTGAATTTCAGTGTTTCAATAGGGCTTTTAAAAATATTAGCTAAATATACTGCTCAAAAAAATTAAGGGAACACTAAAATAACACATCCTAGATCTCAATTAATAAAAGTCTTTGAAATCAGTTGAAAATCTCTCATTTCTACCCGTTGTCTGTTCCATTTGCACAAGAGCAGTTGAAATTGATTCACAATCAGTGTTGTTTCCTATCTGAACACGAAGTGTGGATGACTGGGAGTTACATTGTGTTGTTTAAGTGTTCCCTTTATTTTTTTTGAGCAGTGTAGTTAAAACACTTTGGTCAAAAAGTATATATTATATTATGATAATTATATTGTATTATATGATATATTGCTCAAGTAATTATGCATTAGGATTTTTTTATGGTATAACAAAATACATTCTTTCATTTAAAAAAGGAATAAATTAAGGACTGGCTCCGTTCTTGCATTTGAAACATTAGACATTTTAAAAAATGTAAAAAAAAAAAATTTAAAGAAGAAATTCAATAGAGAGCCAAACAGAATATTATTGAGCCTATGCTTGGACAATGTTTCTAGCGCTGTAGTGAACACATGCTGTAATGCGACCGGAGAGTGCCCAAGTCTCCACAACATCATTGAGCTTGTCAGCTAAATTGTCAGCGGTGTGTCTGTCCGACATGTTCGTCGTAATCAGCACTGCAGATTTTAGCTGCCAGTTCTCGTCAGTGTAGTGGCACGTCACGGTAATGTAACTTTCTGTTGTTAGATGTTGGGAATTTTCTTCTCCGACCCAGACGGGCCCCAACACCGCCCCGATGAACCGACTGGTTTTTGACTGAGTGGTCCAAGCAAAGTCTTGACAACAAAAGTTCTTTTAAAATGATTTATATAGAATATTAATGAATGCAATATAATAGAAGTATTCGTGGTACAAACTCTTCAGTGCACTGGTGCTAGTTTGCCTAGGAATCTACCTAACCCAAGTGGATCTCAGCAGTGTCCAAGCGAAAAGCCTGTCGTGCTGGGCGATGTCCTTTCTTTCATACTCTCTGTCCATAAGTTTCGAATTGTTAAGTTTCGATAACTCCCCAATCCTGGCTGCTCTCCATGGAAAATCACCTGCTCCTCTTCTCCCAGCCTGTGTGCCTGGTTATCTAAAAACTGCTTGCTACACATCCTGCACTGAATAGGCCCCTTCTGTTCTCCTCAAGGCCACTGAGGCCTCCTTACTCCTGCTTTCCCACAGTCTTCCTGAAAAACACTAAATTGACACATCAAGTTATTAGCCTTTAATTTTCTTTTTTCCAACATTCCCCCTTTTAGACGAAAACATTGGTCTAACTCTAGTCTAATACTAAAATCTATCTAGCCCAGTGCACTTATTAAAAGAAAGACAATCATAAAAATCCCTAAATGTGTATACATTCATAGTGTGACTATGTCAGTTAGTACAACGTCTATGTGTTCTTTTATGTGATTGGTGGGTTCTGGATCACTCCCCAGTCGTGGGCCGAGACCTTTCAGACTATTTGGAGATGCCCCCCTTCATCTCCCACGGTCTCGTGACTTGACGTTGTCCCCGAGACCCAGGTCCCGCCTGGTGGGAGATCACCTCGACCCGTTCTATTAATGTGCCCATGTGTCATGCATATTACTTTTAAGCTAGTGAATCAGCTTTCATGTGCTGTTGGTTGTGCTCTAATGTGTGGTGCGTCTTCATTCTTCATCAGTCGCTGACGCTGCCAATACCTACAAAGCAAGCATAATTAATCAAAAACAACAAGTTTTTCACACAGAATCGTCTTCTTCAGATGATATGTCATCATCATCCTCCATCATCAGTGGCATGGTGTATGGTGGTGGGTTCTTTGCATCCCCCTTCTCAATCGCGGCTGTGATCAACCTTTGGGTGAGAGATCTGATACATGGTATACAACAACATCCACAAATAACAACAATTGCAATGAACACTGCTACTGACATAAACAAGGACATAATCAGTGCCTTCCATTTCCCAAACACCTTCGTGAACCACTCCTCCATGGGGTTACTGATACCTGAGGCCTCCTGCATCTCCTTAGATAAAGCCTTCAGTCCGTCCAGAGCTCTGGTCACCGACCCGTCCGGTGCGGTGTTATTGGGAATGAAGGTACAACAGTTGTCGCCAAACATGAAACATACACCCCCTTTTTCCGCCAGGAGCATATCTAGAGCCATTCTGTTTTGTACGGCCATCAGTGAGGTAGCTCTCAGTTGTTCGCTCAGCCCCCCTATTGCGTCTCTCGTTAGGTTGGTTAATCTCAGCACATTGTAATGGACAAAGTTGATCCTATCTATATTCTTGTTCGGTGTTACTGGAAACAAGGCTGATATAATTGGAATGTTCTCAAAGCCCGTAGCTATTTGATCAACTAGCTTGTATTCATTGGGAACCCCCCGAGGCACTCCTATGGAGTCAATGTATGTTGGTGACCCTATGGACAAATTAAAGGCATCACGCTTCTTTCTCCCTTGGGCGGTAGCAGGCTGCGGTGTGATTTCCCTCAGCCCTATCATTGTTATTGGTGTGATTAGTCTAACCATAGCACAGATTGCTTTAGCTCTTCCTGGTATTAATGCCAACAGAGTGTGTCCTCCGCAGTACCACCAGATCCCTGCCCGGGCTACTCTCCCTATCCCCGGGACCTTCGTTGTGGCGTTACACCAATCTGGTTCAATTTCTCCCACACTCATGATTGCGTCTTTCTCGGTCAAGTTAAAACATTGGTATTGCCCTGTAAGTTTTACTGGCACGAAAGGAGCGTTACCTCCTTCCAAATTTTTTACATACGGAAAAATACTGTCCAGGCTGGAACAATTTGGGGTCGTAATACTTTTCACCTTAGTTAAATTCAACATACACTGATATCCTACTGGATCTGTTTCAGGATTCAGTGGGGCTGGTGAGGTCATTAACGCGGGTCGGGCCGCTGCACAGGCCACACAACCTTCTAACCCATTTTCTCTACTGTTTTGTTCTAGCCATGACAACCACAAATTCGAGCCGCTGTAACCGGTTGCTAATTCTATTAACTGCTGGGACGATAATTTAGTGAAATCTGTGGTTAGAGTGAACTTATCTGCTGAATCCTCCACCTCTTTTATTTTTGCCTCAGGTTTTGCTGGGCTGAGTGGCTTGGGTTTGGCTAAATAGCTGAGTTTAATTATTCCCCATATGTCACGTCCTGATTGTTCCACCCCCAGGGTGAAGTACAACGGTCTGTTATTACCCCATATCTGCCCATTCCATTTGACAGAAAAAGTTACTGGATTTTGGGACACGTGATAGTCTCGCTGAAACGACACATCGACCCACCATTTGCTCAAAGAGGTCGTGGACGGGTTACCTTTCTTATCTCCTAATGTCGGTTTCCATCTCCCCGAGTACTTTATCACTGACCCCCAACCAGGACACCAGTCTGCACTATAGAAACTCCCCCTTCCATGACAGCCCGCATTAACTTGATTGGTCCAACATATGTACAAATCACATCCTCTGTATGAGGCATTGGCTCCCCCGCAGTCCACTACCTCACATAAGTCAAAAGTCCAGCTCGAGGCTGTACCATCTCTATAACTCAACTCCACACCTCCGTATGTCCGTACACACCGGTCCTTGGACTGTCCTACTGGCCTGGTTCCAGCTTCTCTTGGTTTTCTTACTTTAAAGTCTATTTTCTCTGGTTTGGTCGCGTTTACTAGCGGGTTAGGGCTGTGGATCTCATCGGGCCTCACCTCTTTGCAGACAGTGTGATTGTCGTCCCACCGACACAAAGTTACGTTCACGTTATTGGGTTGTTTCTGATTTCCTACACTAAATATCACCACCGCTCCTATTATCACCGCGGCTAGAAATGTTCCCCCCCATAGCCAAGTCCATGTTCTCAAAGTTAATCTCCCTACTCTAACATATTGTTGGTACTGAGCCTCATCTGGACGTCCGACACGTCCCGACAACATGTCTCTTATTTCCCACAGTTCCATCCTAGGATGGAAGATGGTGCACCACCACCTTGGTACCGGTTGGTTTAAGTAAAGTTTTAATGATTGGTTTCACAGTCCTCCAGTCTAATCCGTCTAGTTCACAACCCAGCTTCGGTATGGCTAGAGTGTTAATGTTCAATGATATTAACAATGTGGCCAGGTGTTGTATGCTTGAAATCAGATCTCCTAATTCTGGCTTCTCCCTGTAGTATCTTTTGGTCACTAAATGAAATATAATGTGTGTCTGTGTGGTTTGTGTGGCACACTTGCCTATGGGCACCTTGGCTATACCTGTAGTGCCAAACGCTTGTCTGATCTGCAGAGCCACTCCAGCTCCCAGGTTCAGGTCCGCGCTCACACAGTGTGCTATAGCCTCACAGTCAGTCTCCAACAGGTCTCCTTCACCTTCCTCCCACCAGTCCTCGGCTGTGATGTATTCTCTGTAAAAAGCTACACTGGGGTCGGTACTCACCACTAACTCCTTCCCTGGGGCTTCTCCTGTCTCCTCCAGGTGTGTCTTGATCTCTCCTGTGGTTCTTGTTGGTTCTTTTGCTGCAACACAGTGTGAAATGTGGTACCAAGTCTTACCTTTGTCTTTCCTCACTTTCACTGAGTGCTCGTTGGCACCTTCGACCTCCCACGGGCCTGTCCACCGTGGCTCGTTCCACTTCCTCTTGTGCACCTTGATCCTTACCCAATCCCCTGGCTTCACCTTCACCTTGGGTGATTCCAGGTCTTCTTCTCCTTTTTCCTGTTGAACAGACTTATTGATTTCACAAAGCAACTTGGTTAATTCTCTCATGTACTCTGACATCTCCTGTTCCTGGATTTCCAAAGCTGGTCCCTCAATCCTTGGTCGAGGGCACCCTGGCATGGGTCGTCCTGTCATGAGCTGGTGTGGTGAGAGATTGTATTCTCCCGTGGGGGTCGCTCTCATGGACATCAACACTAGTGGCAGCGCCTGAACCCAGTCCATGTCTCCTGCTGCGCACACCTTGGCCAGTTTAGTCTTAATGGTCTGGTTGGCTCTTTCCACCAACCCCTGTGACTGTGGGTGGTAGACAGTGCCAAACTTGTGGGTTAGGCCCAGCTTTTGTTCTACTTCTGCCAAGTGTTTGTTATCAAAGTGGGACCCATTGTCACTCCTAATCACTTTTGGTAGGCCGTACCTGGGAATCAACTCATTTTGCAACCATTTTATGACTGATTTTGAATCTTCCTTTTTGGTGGGTATAGCTTCTACCCACTTGGTGAATCTGTCTACCATGACCAACAGGTACCTGTACCCCCTTACCCTGTTGTCTGGCCCCATGTCTGTGTAATCGATCACAATCTCCTCAAATGGCCCCGCGGGCACTGGGTATCCTCCAATTCTCACCCGGTATGGTTTCTTCACATTGTATGACTGACAGATATCGCATTCGCTCACGTATTGCTTCACGTGGTCTCTGAGGTATGGATGCCACCATAAACATTCTAATTTGGTCACCATGGCCGACACTCCGGAGTGAGTAGGCCCATGTGCTTCGCATAGTATCAATTTCATCTTCTCTAAGGGCAAAACTACCCTCCCTTCTGGACTCCTCCAGAGTCCTTTAGTGACAGTGGCTCCCCGGTCTATCCACAATTGCTTCTCATAGACCGTGGCTTGTTCTTGGATCTGTGCCAGGTGGCTCTCCGTCAACTCAGGCATGTTATGAGTTTCCAGCAACAACAAGCTCTGTGGGTTGTACCCTCCAGCAGCTTTGGCTGCTCTGTCAGCAGCTTCATTACCTCTAGAAACAAAACTGTCATTACCCCGATGTCCTCTTACCTTTATCACAGCCACTTCTTTGGGTAACATGATAGCTTTACTCAACTCATGTACTGCTCTCAAATGTTTGATTGGCTGTCCCGTGGCGTTAGTATACCCATTATCCATCCACCTGACTAGTTCATGGTGGATGACCCCGTGCACGTATGCTGAATCTGTGTAAATGTTCACAATCTGACCTGACGCGTGTTCCAGTGCTCTAGTGAGTGCGACCATTTCTGCCAGCTGAGCTGAAGCTGGTTGTGGAACCACTCCTGATTCCACTTCCTCCCACTCTTCCCCACACGCTTGTACCACAGCGTAAGAGGCCTTCAGTTCGTTACCTTGTCTCCAACAACTCCCATCTGAACAGAGTTCCCATGCTCCTGGTTTAGTAATTCTGACCTTGTGCAGTTCTGGTCTGAGCTGAATGTATCTTTCTGTGGCGTCAGCGCAGTCATGTGGTGTCGCATCTTCGGCTACTTCAATGTTATCAGTCAGATTCACAAGTTTTGACGCAGTGTTGTACGTGATGTGTGGCTGTGTGAGTATGGCTTTTATCTTGTTCTGTCGTGCTCTTGACAAAGAAAAGGCTTGTGAGTTTATGAACGCCATTACTCCGTGATTGGTGCTGACTATTAGTGGGTGACACATTACCAAGTGTGCTGTCTTCTCTATCGCTGTGGTGAGTCCTGCCATGTATGTTGTGCATGGTCCTGTTCCTATCACTGGTTGATCTAATTTGGAACTGTGAAAAAATAAAATGTTCCTTCCTTCACTCTCCCCCTTCTGAAAGAGACAAGCATGAACATGGTTGTCTCTTACAGAAACGTTTAAATGAAAAGGTTGTGTGTAGTCTGGTGCTGCTAATTCAGTAGCGCTAGCAAGTGCTTGTTTCAGAGTTATAAAATCCCTCTCTGCCTCAACCGTCCAGTCAAGCTCCACCTTCCCGTTACTCAGACCTTTTGACACTGCGAGTTTTCTGAGGCTGTGAGCTAAATCACTGTAGTTAGGTATGTAGTTGCGGCAGTAGCCTGTCAGGCCTAAAAATGACATCATTTGGGACACTGTAGTGGGCTTTGGAAATGACAGTATTGACTGTCTCTGATTTGGAGTCAGGGTGTGACCTTTGTGTGAGATGTTTCTCCCCAGAAAGGTGACCATCGGCCTGGCCACCTGGAGTTTTGACTTGTTCACTTTGTAACCTAATTCAGCTAACAAGGTTAGAATGGTTATGGTGTCTCTAAGGCACTTATCGGGTGAAGTACTAGCTATTAACAAATCGTCCACGAACTGTATTAGTACGGTGTTAGAGTCAATCAAATCATTGTCAGTTAATCTAGACAGATCTTTCAACAGACATTGATTGAAGATGCCTGGTGAGTCTTTGTAGCCTTGAGGTAGCCTGTTGTATGTGTACTGTTGACCTTTAAAGGTAAACGCAAAAATGTCTTTCACATTCTCATCAATTGGTATAGAAAAGAAAGCATTAGCTAAATCTATGCATGAAAAGCTGCAGTGTTCAGTCGTTAGGTTCTGCAAAGATCGATAGGGGTCAGGTACTGGTATGTTCTCAGTTACAGTGACATCATTAATGCGCCTCAAATCATGCACCATACGATACTCATCTTTTCCAGGTTTTTTAACAGGTAGTATGGGCGTGTTCCACGGTGACGTCGTGGGTTTCAGAACTCCAACTTTGATTAAATCTGCAATGGTGTCTGTAATACCTGCCATGGCTTCTGGCTTGATTCGGTACTGTGGCTGATGAACGACTGCTTCTCCTGGCTTTAACCTAATAGGAGCCATGTGGTGTGATGCACATCCTACATCTACCTTTGTCGTGGTCCACAAGTTGGCTGGGACCGTCTCTAGTTGTTCTTTGGCCTGGGGGTGATCCAACAGTGCTCTGCCGTGTGTGGCTGTCAGGGGCTGGTTACAGAAGTACGCCAAGTCACTGGTGTCACATGCGACTCTCCAGTACTTACCATCCGACGTACCCTCTACCCCTGGCAGACAGGTTGGGCGAAACTGTTCCTTCATGGCAGTGGCCAGCATGGGGCCCAGCTCACGAGGTTCGTGTCCAGCCGAGACCAACAGCGAGACATGTGGTAGTGAATCCTGCTGGTCCGGGTTTCTCCAGTACGTCATCTGTTCTCCTGTTAACACAACTAGTGCAGCCACACCTTCAGGTCCAAAAATCATTGATTCACAATTTATATTTTGTAATTGACCTTCAATGTTATTCCACAGCTGTCCGTAAACCCCATCCTCCCCTCTGATGTAATTAAAAGTGCAGTGTGTGCTGTCTATTGGTGGGGTCATACTCTGAAGTGACAGGAACCATGGTTTCCATAAATTAAACGTGTAAAGCAAATTTTTAGCAGTTGCTTGTTCCTCAGGATGTTGTAATGTGGCCCAGTAAATGTGAGCTGGGCCGTCCGCTGCTTGTTGATTAAGTATTCTGAGGCGCTCATCGTGGTTGGTGACAGAGACAGCTAATTTACCTTCACTCGGTGTGCATTCAATAATAGCTGAAAATTGACACAACAAATCTCTACCTAACAAATTAATTGGGCACTGTTCTGAAAACAAAAATGTGTGCTCGACCTGTGGGCCTGAGCCCACTGACACCTTCAAGGGCACAGTCAGTGGCTGCAGTGTAGTTTTTCCCAGAAATCCAGTAGTGGATAGTGACATCTTCGACAAGTAGCCTTTCCACTTCCTGTCTGTTAAGACTGACGTGGTGGCTCCCGTGTCGACTAAGAACTCCACTGGCTCCCCCTCCACCAATAGACATACAACTGGTTCACTGCATGTGGGGGAACTGGACATCGGGCAGCTTCATTGGCCACCAGGTGGCGCTGGCATGTATTGCATGCCAGGAGGCACAACCTGTTGTCCTTGTGTGAGTGCGGGTTTCTGCTGGTAATTTACGTTTTGGGGTTGCTGGTACTGTATTGGCTGTTGATACTGTACTGGTTGTTGCTGCTGATACTGCATTGGCTGCTGGTACTGCATTGGCTGCTGCTGCTGCGTCATCGGACAATCTCTTGCCCAGTGGTCCATCTGGCCACAACTAAAACAGCCGTTGCTTTGTGTGGTTTGGAAGTTCCCTACTCTGCCTCCCCTGAACCTACCTTTGGCTCTGCCTCTGCCTCGGTATGGGCCTGCCTGGGCGTAGTAACCGGGCTGTTGTGGCACCGCCCAGCTGTTGACCTGTTGTGGCATAACATAAGGTTGCATCATGGGTTGTATGGGTTGCATCACTGGTTGCGCGGGCGGCTCTACGGCCACTGCCTGTACTGGAGTGTCTTCCTTTGACACTAATTGCTTTTTAGGCTTTGAATTGTCCCTTTCCCTTAACAATTTTAGTAATGCATCTTTCATCAACTTATCGGTGTTTCCGCCCTTCTCTAGCTGTCTCGCGCACACAGTCTTCAAGCCTCTTTAGTCTACTCTCCATTTTATCCATAGCCATGTCACTAATAACTTCCATTACCACTTGTCTCCCCTCTTCACATTCACGCTCTCTCACTGATTTTGGACGTGCAGAAGCCCCGTCCACACCAACGTCACTCATTTCACTCACGGACACTGGCGCCATCAGCGCTGCACGCGGACGTTGAGGAGCACCGGGTTCACACGCTTTTTCTGCATAGGGAGGGGGCACAGGGGGTTCTGTCTTTTTGGTTTCAACTCGTTCTTTATCATTAATATTTTGACAAATTTTTCGAAATGTTCTCACATACGACAAATAAGTTTCAGCTTCTTCCAGCTGGTTTTTGCGCTTTTGCTTAGTTAGGGCTCCGCTAGCCTCTAATCTTTTTTTCTCTTTATTAACCTGTGTGACCCAATGCTTCTCGATGTGCTCCCAATCAACCTGATACACACCACGGTCGTCCGGGTCTGGCCACAACCCTTCGGATCGCATCTTTTCAAAACATTTTTTCACATACATCACTGTGTCAGACCTCATTCTCGGCACAGCACGTTTCTCCATAGTATCAACCAAATAATCCTCCAAACCCTTAATGTTATCCATGATATAACTCTGATTTTTAAACTACTTCCAAATTACTTTTGCTTCGATTCAGTAAATTTTAAAACTTTTTCGTTGTACTCACTAGCACTTTAATACCCCCAAATTAATTCAGTAAACTTTATCACTTTATCGTCGTGTTCGCAAGCGCTTTAACTCGCCAGCGCGCACCCCAAGGGCAGACAGACACAAGTTAATATCTCCACACTCCAAACAACTCCAGCTCAACACAGCTCGCGCGAGTTTCACTTCCAGCACTTAAATCGTACGTTTACGGAGCGTCATAAACCAAATTATAATTTCATGCATGAAGATATATGATAATTTTTGTTTTACACTTTAACCTCTTATGAAATGTTTCTCTTGTGCTTGTGTACACAATGATGAACGTCTTTCTTGGGGGCTCATGCAATTTACTCAGGGGTTCAAATGTCCTCTCATAAGAGGCTCATGGATTTATGGGCGTGGGTTTGTAAGTCCCCCAATGAAAGGCTCTCAAGTTTTATTATAGCACGTATGCTCAAACAATTTATACAGGTCTTTATTCAACATAAAACCACACGGTACATGAAAACCAACCCAACACTGCAATTTTGCAAACACGCATACACAGATACAGCTGTAATTTCACCAATCACGCACGCAATTTCAACAAAACACACGGGGGCCCCCCAAAACCGGCTTCATTTAACCGTGACCGAGCGCGTCCTCCACCGTTCTCTTTTTTTTTTTTTTTTTAGAACAATAGTTCCCCTTTTTTTTTAACGTGGGCTACCTACTCGTCACCTGAGCGCGTCCTCCACCGTTCTTTTTTTAGAACCAAAGTTCCTTTTAAGAACGTGGGCTACCTGCTCTTTCTCTGGGCACGTCCTCCACCGTTCTCTTTTAGAACCAAGGTTCTTTTTAGAACGTGGGCTGCCTACTTTCTCTGAGCGCGTCCTCCACCGTTCTCTTTTAGAACCAAGGTTCTTTTTAGAACGTGGGCTGCCTACTCTTCAACCGTTTACTGCAGTTTACAGGGCGTCCTCCTCCCGACTTTATGAGTCGTAGGGCAATCCTCCTGTCTATATATCGAGTTTGTAACACGTATACAATTTCAATACTAAATTTACAGAGAGTATTTCGCCTCGACCATTTAGTGACTGAACTTTAATTTAGCCTATGACGTAGTAACATCAGCCAATAGGAGAGAATGGCTCCTTACCTTTTTTCAGACCGCGCGGTTTAGTTCAGTCACCTCACGGACGGATTGACCTCCTCTCTTGTCCTAATTGCAGAATTCGACTCCAGCCAAAAACCATCCTCTGCTACCAATTTGTTGGGAATTTTCTTCTCCGACCCAGACGGGCCCCAACACCGCCCCGATGAACCGACTGGTTTTTGACTGAGTGGTCCAAGCAAAGTCTTGACAACAAAAGTTCTTTTAAAATGATTTATATAGAATATTAATGAATGCAATATAATAGAAGTATTCGTGGTACAAACTCTTCAGTGCACTGGTGCTAGTTTGCCTAGGAATCTACCTAACCCAAGTGGATCTCAGCAGTGTCCAAGCGAAAAGCCTGTCGTGCTGGGCGATGTCCTTTCTTTCATACTCTCTGTCCATAAGTTTCGAATTGTTAAGTTTCGATAACTCCCCAATCCTGGCTGCTCTCCATGGAAAATCACCTGCTCCTCTTCTCCCAGCCTGTGTGCCTGGTTATCTAAAAACTGCTTGCTACACATCCTGCACTGAATAGGCCCCTTCTGTTCTCCTCAAGGCCACTGAGGCCTCCTTACTCCTGCTTTCCCACAGTCTTCCTGAAAAACACTAAATTGACACATCAAGTTATTAGCCTTTAATTTTCTTTTTTCCAACATAGAGTCGTCCAACAATCTGTTGTAAGGGCTACAGCAGTAGTGGTAGCTAGCTTTGTTTTACCTCACTCTTCATTTTTCATAGCGAGCTTCGAAAACGCTCGCCTTCCCAGTGTAGCTGTGATTTTAGGTTAACCAGGTGCACTGGTGATATGCAGGACAGCTGCATGCATGGTGTTCAAATGATAATTGAGTGAGCTAGTGGAACTGTTGTACTTCAATACCGCATTACACAGAGAACATTTGACTTCTTAGTCTAAATTAACAATGTTGAAATTGTAGCGACTACTACTCCTCGCAGCGAGTTCCCTAACAGACAGGCACTTGGCCCTTTAAATGACACTGGGAGAGCGGCGCCTGCGCGAGCCAGGGGAGGGGAAGAGAACAGTGCTATTGTTTGAGTTGCGTGGAAAATAAAGTTTCCCTCCTCGGGATTTTCTGGATTACGCAGTTTCTGCCTCGTTTCCCGAACCCGCTTCAAAATGGTCCCACACCGCACGTCTTTTCGCCCGCTTCATTTTGTTTTCCACTCTGGTCTTTCGCGACACGTGTTCACCTCTCGTTCTTACACTCTGTTCAAGTTACTACAGGAGCGCTCTCTAACGATTAATCGTGATTAATACATTTTGATCGAGTAACGTCTTAATCGACAATTAATCGAAAGTCGATTAATCATTTGCATCCCTATTTGGAACACATTTCACGTGTGGGAGGGTCTTAGATGAAGGCGTTCCTCTGCAATCTCCATTGGTCACTGATTCCGGACTGACACAGAGCTCTGAGACCGCCTCTGGGACCAAGCCACGCCCACCCCACCAGCTTCCCAGCGTTTTCAAACATGGCGGAACGCGGGGGTTCTGATTCACAGTAGCATGTAAACTGAGTTTTACCATTAAAGTTTATACAAAGGTTTTAGTTAATTGCTAAATGGTCTGTAGATATTGCAAATGTACACTGTATAATAACTACATTAAGCATGGCGGTTAATATTTAGCACACTTCACCAGCGCGAGCATTTAAAAAATTTTAGTGAACTGGATGCAGGCATGAAAATCTGTCACCTTGCGGCGAAATTCGCCGTTTTGAAGTTTTCATATTTTGCGGTAAAACAAACTCTTATGAAAAATAGGTAGATAGTTAACGGTAAAATAAGAAACAAGATTTTTTTTGTAGTTCTAAATGGTGAACCCTGGTATTTTTACACTCATTTTCGCCGCTATTGTTATTTATTGGTTCATTAAGATGTAATGGTTTTGACTGAGCCATCTGGAATGGTGAAAGCGGCTTCTCGCATTTACGGATCTGGCCCCATACATTGACAAGACAGGTCAATATTTTTCAGCGCGATATTATCATGAGAGAAGACGACAGGGAAGAGCGTGTTTAAAGCTAGCCTTTAAATTATTTTTAATTTAATCGCTGCTGTAGCTTCTGTCACCGTTTTGCTACATTCACAATAGTAGCGACTAGTTACTCGCTCCTCCTGGATCGTTCACTAGCGTCCCCGCGGGTCTAAAGTGAAGTAAACTAATCCACACTCTGCGTTTCAATGGACTACTCCTCTTACTCCCACCTCTCCAAGTTAAAATCTTTTTTTTTAATCTCTGAATCTGACAGTGTCTGAATGTCTGACATGTATTATGTTTAGTATCTCTATGTTCAATGGTTCAATTATTATTGTTCACTTCTTAATAAAATATGGACAGCACAAGATGCATCTGATGTGTGTTTGTGTTTGGCATCTGCAGGACACTGAAAAACTGTGAGTGAATAAAGCTGGTTGTATATAGGGTGGCCACTTTTCAGTATTGCTTTAATTTTGGTATTTTTTACTATTATGGATTTTACTATATTTGTAAATTTACTATATATCCTACACCTGTCCCCATACCAGATATTGCAAAGATTCATATTTCTTCCACACATCAATGTTCTCTCCATCCAGTTCACTAAAATTTTAAAAAGCTTGCGCTGGTGAGCATGCTTAATGTAGTTATTATGTACATTTGCAATATCTACAGACCATTTAGCAATTAATTATAACCTTTGTATAAACTTTTATGGTAAAACTCAGTTTACATGCTACTGTGAATCAGAACCCCCGCGTTCCGCCATGTTTGAAAACGCTGGGAAGCTGGTGGGGTGGGCGTGGCTTGGTCCCAGAGGCGGTCTCAGAGCTCTGTGTCAGTCCGGAATCAGTGACCAATGGAGATTGCAGAGGAACGCCTTCATCTAAGACCCTCCCACACGTGAAATGTGTTCCAAAAGTCATAAGCAAAAAACGAAGCAGAAGCAAAGAGAGATTCCAGAAGCAAAAGACCTTACTGGGAAAATCCAAAAAAACAAAAACAATGGAACCAAAAACTTGTCAAAATGCAAACGAAAATAAGTTTCAAATAACCAATTATATTTAAAAAATATACTTTTGATATATTTTTTCTGTTTTGCATTCATAACATATACTTTCTGCTCTTGGATATACTTTTGCTTTTGTGGAACTATTGAAACAAAAATCACTCCATAAGAACGCATTGAAACGCCGTGAGCCAATGCCACACACTAAAAGACAATGAGCCAACGAAAAGCTACGCAACATTTTCAAATGAAGAGCAAAGCGAAACAGAGATGACCTTCGAAGCTTCGAATGTCATCGGTCACGGCACACAGGTGTTTCGAATCACTCCGCTTCAGAAAAAGTTACACGCGCTCCGAAGCTTCGGTGTCATTTGTCCATCACTACAGCCAACCCTACTTTACACATTTGGATGGCTTACTCCTTGTGTTAGGCACTTACATACTGATGACACGAATTTGAAAGGCAAACAAGACAGACACTCCAAATGTTCATTTAGCTATCTTTAAAGACACTTTCTAATGAATATACATCAACATAGATACACGTCGAAATAATCGGTAGCTAGATAGATAGATGGCTAAAAGTTAGGCTGGATGTTTGACACCGGCATAAGTCAAATTAACCAAGCGACCACACGACAGCAATTTTTAAACGACACCGAGTTTGGCACCCAGTAAGTCAACAGAATAACAAGCAAAAAAAATGTATAAGACGTTAATTAGCTATGCTGACGAAAGTGACAGGACAGCAGCGTTAACGATTAAACGAAACTGATAGTCGTTTCGCATCAAGTCAACAAGAGATTCATATTATATTTATTATATATAAAAACAAAGTCTTCCAGAGTTATCCTATCTGGCATTTGTCCTAATTACCTAGCCAAGTAACTAATGCACCTCAGTAATAACTACGGATAAAGCGCCTACATTCGTGACAGCGTATGTAAGTAATCCATTTGGAAAACCCATCAACTAAAACATCCCATCAACAACGCGAGGTCAGTGTAAATGCCCACATGTATCCCTAGGTCAGTTCATAAGTTATAAGCTACGTTAATATCTTACCGCACTTAGAGGTATTCCTTTATCGGTATGTGCTGCCATCTTGAACGCCATAGATCTGAACATCTGTGCTGCCCAGCACTCGACTTTCACGTCAGTGTGTTCACGCCCGTAGAAGCAATTTATGGATATTATCTGTCAATTCGTGCTATAACGATCGAATTTTTTGGGTTTTTGGGAGGAACCTTTATTGATTTCTGCTGTCTATTTAATTTAAGACCACTGCTTAATTTTTTTTCATTTTCACATTGTTATACTTATTTCAGCAATGATTATAATATGCTAGTAATCTGTCACCTTTTCACTCCTATTAATAACCTGGAACATTCTGTTTGACATACTGTTAATCAGGTTTTGCAAAATATTGTTTTCAATGTTTTTCCAAGCCTCCAAAATTGCTGTTTTGAACTCTTCAACAGTGGTGTACTGCTTCCCTTCAGTGTTAATCCTGTGTACCAAGATTCTCCAGAGGTTTTCCTCAGGATTTAGGTCTGGGAAGCGTGCTGGCCAGTCTAGTAGATTTATTGTATGATCGTTTATCCATTGTTCCAGAATTAATACTGTAGGTAGGATCGTTTTAAAAACGAAAAAACGTTATTTCAGCTTATCAGCATAATGTATTCAATGCACTTACTTTAATGCATTCAAGTGGTTGCGCAACAGTCAGTGGTTTCCCCAATTTCCGACATCCGCTGCATTCCAAGATCTAAAAATACACATTAGTTATGATACTGTGCCTTCTTCTTCTTCTTCTTCTTTCAGCAATTCCCGTTTAGGGGTCGCCACAGCGGATCAAATTCCTCTATCTGGCCCTGTCCTGAGTGTCCTCCACTGACACACCAGCCACTCTCATATCCTTTACCACTGCATCTATAAACCTCTTTTTAGGTCTACCTCTCCTCCTCTTGCCTGGAAGTTCCATCCTCAAGACCTCTCCTCCCACCTCTGTACATGTCCAAACCATCTAAATCTCGCTTCACTAACTTTATCTCCAAAACATGCTACATGTGCTGATCCTCTAATAAACTCATTTCTGATCCTATCCTTCCTCGTCACTCCAAATGAGAATTTCAACATCTTCACCTCAGACACCTCCATCTCCCTCACCTGTCTCTTTGTCAGTGCCACTGTCTCCAGTCCATACAACACAGCAGGTCTTACTACTGTTCTGTAGATCTTTCCTTTCATTCTAACCGACACCCTTCTATCACAGATAACCCAGACAATTTATGCCATCCACCCCACCCTGCCTGCACTCTCTTTTTTACCTCTCTTTCACTTCCTCCATTACTCTGTACCCTCGACCCTAAGTAGGTAAACTTGTCAACCTTCGCCAGATCAACTCCTTGTAACTGGACCTGTCCACTGTCTGCCCTCTCATTCACACACATGTACTCTGTTTTACTCCTGCTCACTTTCATTCCCCCGCTCTCCAAAGCATATCTCCATCTTTCCAAGCTCACCTCCACCTGCTCCCTACTCTCACTACAGATCACAATGTCATCAGCAAACATCATAGTCCAAGGGGACTCCTGCCTATCCTCATCCGTCAGTCTGTCCATCACAATTGCGAACAGGAAGGGACTCAGGGCTGATCCCTGATGTAGTCCTACCCCCACTTTAAACCCGTCTGTCATTCCTACCGCACATCTCACTGCTGTCACACTGTTCTCATACATATCCTGCACCACCCTCACATACAGTGGGGAAAACAAGTATTTAGTCAGTCACCAATTGTGCAAGTTCTCCCACTTAAAAAGATGAGAGAGGACTGTAATTGACATCATAGGTGGACCTCAACTATGAGAGACAAAATGTGAAAAAAAATTGAGAAAATCATTTTGTCTGACTTTTAAAGAATTTATTTGCAAATAATGGTGGAAAATAAGTATTTGGTTAACTACAAACAAGCAAGATTTCTGGCTGTCACAGACCTGTAACTTCTTTTTTAAGAGGCTCCTCTTTCCCCCACTCATGACCTGTATTAATGGCACCTGTTTGAAGTCGTTAACAGTATAAAAGACACCTGCCCACAACCTCAAACAGTCACACTCCAAACTCCACTATGGTGAAGACAAAAGAGCTGTCGGAGGACACCAGAAACCGAATTGTAGACCTGCACTAGGCTGGGAAGACTGAATCTGCAATAGGCAAGCAGCTTGGTGTGAAGAAATCTACTTTGGGAGCAATAATCAGAAAATGGAAGACCTACAAGACCACTACTAATCTCCCTCGATCTGGGGCTCCACGCAAGATCTCAGCCCGTGGAGTCAAAATGATCACAAGAACGGTGAAGAAAAATCCCAGAAGCACAAGGGGGGATCTAGTGAATGACCTGCAGAAAGCTGGGACCAACGTTACAAAGGCTACCATCAGCAACACACTACGACGCCAGGGACTCAGATCTTGCAGTGCCAGACGTGTCCCCCTGCTTAAGCCAGTCCATATCCAGGCACGTTTGAAGTTTGCTAGAGGATGTTCCAGAAGAGTATTGGGAGAATGTCATATGGTCACATGAAACCAAAGTAGAACTATTTGGTAAAAACACAACTCGTCGTGTTTGGAGGACAGTGAATGCTGAGTTGCATCCAAAGAACACCATACCAACTGTGAAGCATGGGGGTGGCAACATCATGCTTTGGGGCTGTTTCTCTGCAAAAGGACCAGGACGACTGGTCTGTGTACATGAAAGAATGAATGGGGCCATGTATTGTGAGATTTTGGGTGCAAACCTCCTTCCATCAGCAAGGGCAATGAAGATGAAACGTGGCTGGGTCTTTCAGCATGACAATGATCCCAAGCACACTGCCAGGGCAACAAAGGAGTGGCTTCGTAAGAAACATTTCAAAGTCCTGGAGTGGCCTAGCCAGTCTCCCGATCTCAACCCCATCGAAAACCTTTGGAGGGAGTTAAAAGTCCGTGTTGCCCGCCGACAGCCCCAAAACATCACTGCTCTAGAGGAGATCTGCATGGAGGAATGGGCCAACATACCAGCAACAGTGTGTGCCAACCTTGTGAAGACTTACAGAAAACATTTGACCTCTGTCATTGCCAACAGAGGATATACAACAAAGTATTGAGATGAACTTTTGTTATTGACCAAATACTTATTTTCCACCATTATTTGCAAATAAATTCTTTAAAAGTCAGACAAAATGATTTTCTCAATTTTTTTTTCACATTTTGTCTCTCATAGTTGAGGTCTACCTATGAGGTCAATTACCGGCCTCTCTCATCTTTCTAAGTGGGAGAACTTGCACAATTGGTGACTGACTAAATACGTATTTTCCCCACTGTACTTTTCTGCTACTCCTGACTTCCTCCTACAATACCACAGCTCCTGTCTCGGTACTCTATCATAAGTTTTCTCTAAGTCAACAAACACACAATGTAACTCCTTCTGTCCTTCCCTATACTTCTCCATTAACACTCTCAAAACAAACATAGCATCTGTGGTGCACTTAGCTGGCATGAAACCATACTGCTGCTCACAGATCTCTACCTCTCCTCTAAGCCTAGCTTCCACTACTCTTTCCCAGATTTTCAGGCTGTGACTGATCAACTTTATTCCCCTGTAATTACTACCCTTATTCTTGAAAATCGGCACCATTATGCTTCGTCTCCACTCCTCAGGCATCTTCTGACCTTCCAAGATTCTGTTAAATAACCCAGTCAAAAACTCCACTGCTGTCTCTCCCAAACATTTCCATGCCTTCACTGGAATATCATCCGGTCCAACTGCCTTACCACACTTCATTCTCCGAATTGCAGCCTTTACTTCCTCCTTGCTTACCTGAGGCACTTCCTGATTCACAACCTCTACCTCTTCTAACCTTCTTTCCCTTTCATTCTCTTGATTCATAAGTTCCTCAAAATACTCCTTCCACCTTCCACCTTTTTTGTAGATGTGAACGCTCCCTTTTTATTTGCCGTCGTTCAGTGAAACAGCAGCACAAATAAGGAGATAATGCTTCTTATGTGCCGTTGTGCCACAGCAGCAGCCGCTGTCCTGTACTTCCGGTATCACTGGGATGGGACAACAGGCACGGCACAACAACATCTCAGCTACAACTGGCTTTCTGCTAAAGCTAACATTGATTTACATTAACAAAATTTTGCGTTAACATGTTGAACTTCAAGTTTATGTGAACATCATGGGCTTTTTGTTTCTGCATATTATCTCTCTTTACCCCTACCTAGCTACTTACCAGCTTGATTGTCTTAAATATTGGAGGGGCATAATATCCACTCATTATCAGATCATTTATTTATGGCTAAGATAACCATGTATCAATTGTAATGTGTATGGAATCATGGGGTTTTTTTGTTTTTTTATTCACCCTATATATTTCTGTTTTAATAATTTCAGATGACTGGACATAAATCTAACATTGTGTGGCAGCATTTCTGTGACAGGCAGGGTGAGGGTAATAAAATGGAAGTGATCACACCAAGTCTCAGGGAAAAAGGATGGTTTAATATAGAAAGTGCGCAAACCAAAAACCTGTGACGTAGATCCAAATGAAGGATATAATGACCAGCGGTCAACTGGTACAAAGACAAGACATATATAGACAAACAAACGACCCTCAGGTGAGACGGATCGCGGGCTCCGCCCACCCGAGGGACAAACACAACGCCCACAACAACAGGACAACTGCCGCTGTATACGGGGGCGACCAGTAGGGGGCCCGCCGTACCGTGACAATTTCACTGAGCCAGCACCAGAGAACGAGCAGACTGATCTTTAGTTCTTTAGTTTTGTGTATAGTTTTTTATTATTTTTATTATAGTATTTTATTAGTTTTCAAATAAAAAATGAAAATATCGGCTTTACATATCGGTCATTGGCCACTACTACCATCCAAATATCGACATCGGCCATCAAAAAACCCATATCGGTCGATCACTACCCAAAAGCAGTTTTTGAAAAGGTAATAAAATCTATAAAACTATCTTACCTACAGTGTTGATGCTAGAAGCACTTTCTGATAAGGTTACAGTCTATAAAATTATCCTACTTGCAGTGTTGATGGTTGAAGCACGTTCTGATAAGGTAGACTACATTGAAACGGGTTCGGTAACCAAGCTCTCTCACCTGAACACAAACCTAGCAGCACGCAAAGAAGGTGGAAAACAGGACTGCTATAGGCCATGCTCATTGGTGGGCATGGGGACAAAAGCACCCGAGAACTCACGAAGGGCCTGCCGCTGGTGGCTGGCGGACCACGGGGCAGTAGGACATGGGAGAAAATCTCCGGGGACTCGCAAGGGCTGGCCATAGACGAGTTTGGCCGAGGAAGCCTGGAGATTTTCTTTGGGGGACGACTTGAGGCCCAGCATGACCCAGGGGAGCCTATCAACCCAGTCGCCGTCCCGGAGGCTGGCCCGGAGCGCGGCTTTCATAGAGTGATGGAAACGCTCACAAAGCCCGTTGGCTTGGGGGTGGTAGGTCGTCGTGCGGTGCAGGTGTACTCCACACCATTCCAGAGGGCAGAAGTGAACTGAGGCCCGCGGTCCAAGGACATATCCAACGGGATGCCAAACCGTACGACCCACACGCCAACAAATGCCCGGGCCACTCCCGAGGCTGTTGTGGAGGACAGCGGTATGGCCTCCGGCCACCTCGTGGTCCTGTCAACGATGGTGAGGAGGTGAGAAAAACCATGGGACGGTGGCAGCGGCCCCACCAAATCAGACCACGGTTCAGAAACCTTAGCCATCGCGAATGCCAATGGCTTGTGGTCCATGAATGCAGTAAACGGGCAGCCTTCCAGAAGAAAACGGAAATGCCGCACAGCCAGGTACAGGGTGAGTAGCTCGCGGTCAAACGTGCTGTACTTGCACTCGGCGTGGCGGAGCTGGTGACTAAAGAATGCCAAGGGCTGCCAAACCCCATCGACCCATTGCTCATGTACCGCGCCCACGGCGTAATATGACGCGTCTGTGGTGATGGCGATGGGTGCATCAGGTGAGGGGTGTGCCAATAAAGTGGCATCCGCCTACATGCATTTAGCTGCGTTTAAAGCCAGGAGCCGCTCACTAGTCCAATCCACCGAGTGCTTGGCGGCTTTGCCTTTGAGGGCCGTGTAGAGAGGGTGCATGAGGCTGACTGCTCGTGGGATGAAATGGTGATAGAAGTTCACCATGCCCAGGAACTCCTGTAGGGCCTTAATTGTAAGAGGGCAGGTGAAACGCTTTGGTAGGGAGTAGAACAACACCGGCCCTGGTGATGCAGTGGTCGGAAAAATCAAAAAGGCGAAGTCCAACCTGGCACTTCGATGTGTTGATGATCAGGCCGTGCTGGCTGAGATGCTCAAACAGGAGCCTGAGGTGCCGCAGGTGCTCTGACCTTGAGGCGTTGGCCACCAAAATGTCATCTAGGTAGACAAAAAGGAAAGGAAAATCACGCAGGACACTGTCCATGAGGCGCTGGAATGTCTGGGCAGCATTTTTGAGGCCAAAAGGCATGCAGGGGAACTCGAACAGGCCGAATGGAGTGATCACCACCATCTTTGAAACATCTGCGGGATACACGGGGACCTGGTGATAGCCACGGACTAAGTCCACTTTTGAAAACATTACCTTTCCGGCCAGACAGATTAAAAAAATCTTGCATGTGAAGAACAGGATAGCGATCAGGAGTGGTGGCATTGTTGAGCCGGCGATAGTCACCGTAAGGGCGCCAGCCACCGCCCAGGTTCTCGACAATGTGCAAGGGGCTGTCAGACTTACGCACAATACCTAGGCACTCTAGTGTTTCAAACTCAGCTCTTGAAACCTTCACCAGCACAAAAGGCCATGTGAACCGCTGCCCACCGAAGCACAGTGGCACCGACTGTTGCCCGTATGTGGGAATAGAGCTACCGTTGGCGGCCTCAAGAGCGGGGCCAGTGTGGCCTGACCATGTCCATCTCAGAGGCGGACAGAACGCTCAACTGAGCACCTGTGTCACAGAGGAAACGACACAGGAAAAGCAGTCCGTGAGGAAAAGCAGGCTACTGGAACGGCCGACGCCTGTAGCCGCTAGCAGGCATCGGCCCTCACTTTTCCCGGCTTCCTGAAACTGCATGGTGGTCGGCAGCTTCTGGCCTTGATACAGCGGTGTGACCCGGTATGCCAACAGGGCTTTGTAAGGGTCTGTGTTCATCTTCAAGAGGCTTTTTACTGTTTTAACAGCCCTCTCTGCCTCCCCGTTGCTCTGGACGAAGTATGGGCTGCTGGTGACGTGTCGTAGTCAGTGGCAAAAGAGGAGAAAGAGCTAGAAGAAAACTGAGGTCCATTATCTGTTATCAATATTTCAGGCACCTCATTTCTAGCAAAAATAGATTTCAGGCCATTAATTACTCCCGCTGACGTAGTTATAGGTGTCTTCATTATTTCAATATATCTTGAATAGTGTACTACCAGTAAATAAGAGTCATTTTGCCAGAAAAACATATCTGCGCCAATTTTCTGCCAAGGCCGCTTAGGCAGCTCTGATGGTATCATCGGCTCTGGGTGTAGCTGTTGGTGCTTAGCACATATCTCACACTGGGCCACGACTTTTGTGATTTTGACACTGCGGAGCTCTCTGCTTGCATTTGGATATCCCCATATGTTGCTCGTGTAGTCGGGCAAGCATTTCATTTTGCAGTGTCTCTGGAATGACAATATGTTGTCCTTTCATCAAAAGATCACCATTCATGTGTAACTCCCCTTGGTAAATCCAATAAGTCTTCAGTTGCTGGGGAAGCTCCTCTTGTCGTGGTCAGCCTCTTTTGCACTGAAGGATCAGCTGACTGCAGATGGCATCCTGCCACTGATGTTCAGCTATCAGCTGGAGTTTGGACTGAGATGCAGGCAAGTTATCACTGTGCTAACGAAAATCTGTACTTCCCCTTCCAGCTGTGTTTCTTCTGCTGTCATTGGACGCCTTATCGGAGCCCTGGACAGTGTGTCTGCTGTGATGAGGGCTTTTCCGGGTACATGCACAATGTTGTATGTAAACCTAAGCAATCGCAGATGGAATCACTGAATCCTGGGAGGTAAGTCATCCAGTGTTTTTGTCCGTTACAGTGTGAGGTCCATTTCTATTGTGAACTGTAATCCAATGAGGTATGAACTTAGCCTCTCACATGCCCAGGTGACGGCCAGTGCCTCCTTTTTCACCTGCCCTTAGCAAAAAGTAGTATACCTTAAGTTCATTTTATTAAGTATACTTCAGGATAAGTATAAGTATAGCAAGTATACTACAGACCATATACTTTAAGTGTACTAGAAAGTATACAAATTTAATACTTTTTTGGACTAAATTGGAACATTTCTAGTTCATAAAAGTATACTATACTTTAGAGTTCATTTTAAGTTTTCAAAAGTACACTTTATAGCAGGGGTACTCAAATTGACCGGGGGGGGGTGGCGAATTGTTGACGGAGGTGGGGGGGGGGGGGGGCTGGGGTTTGGGATTGGCGAACGTAAATTGTTGACGGGGAGGTGGCGAACGCATTTGGGCATCTATCTGTTTGTTGTTGCCATAGAGGCAATCCCCAGCATCGTCTAGAGATTGCGGTGCTCGATTTCAAAATAAGAGCTGATAGTGCGATTGAAAAAAAAAATTCATAAAAAAAAAACACTTTTCAAAACAGCTCGCAGGTCAGAAATAGATGGCCCGCGGGCGGCATGTGGCCCGCGGGCCGCTATTTGAGTATGGGGGCTTTATAGTATAAAACTAGTATACTCATCTATATGCAGTGGGGAACCGTCAGGGCCCTCTAGGCCCTCTCTGAGGGCCTAGGATATTCTTAAAACAAATATATATAATTTATCCAATTTTTAAAAATCTACTTACAGTTTGACAATCGACATCTAAACAATTACAAAAATATAAGCAAATAAATTATTCAACCATGTCTATTCAATCTGTGTTGGAAGGTGAGGGGTTAAGTGGAAGCCTGTGAGCCTGTGTCTCCCCCTATCAGGACTGTGATGCCCGCTGTTCGTTTACAGAGGGCCTGGCAGTTATAATTCAGCGCAATACCAGTTTCAAATGACGGTAAAATTGACCAATCATATCTTCCCTCTTAGTGGACGGGCTTAACTATATGATAATTTCCGCCCGCTGTGGCGATGCTAGCTGTCGTTAGTTTTGATTTATTCCCTCGAGCGCGTTGTTTGCATATTCCGCTTCCGATGAACATGGAGCTGTGAACCTTATTTTGTTGGAACCTTATTTTGCTTAAGAAGTTATCTAGTACAGATATTATTGTTTATTGCGTTTCTAAAGCTGTACTGTCGTCTCAGTTTTTTATTTATTTATTGCAGTTAATTAGGAAAGGAAACACATTTTTTCGGGGTGGGGGGATGGTAGCGGGCCCAGGTTTAATGGTCACGGTTCGCTACTGTCTATATGCTATCAATGTACTTGGTATATCCTTCTTGTATGCTTAAAGTATACCACCAGTACACTTATCAATATACTACCATTGTACTAGTTATACTTCAAGTCTATTTTTATTTAAGTATACTGTTATTTTACTAGTTTACTTTAAGTTTGCTTGGCATATTACTTGCAGCTTACTATTTATGTACTTGAAATATACTCCTTAAAGTATTCTTAAAGTTTACTGTATATACACAAGAGTGTGATGCATTTACAAAATCACAAGACAGAATGTTGAAAACAAGTTCGATATATTTTCAAACATTTCACACATTTCAAAAACAAATACATATGAAATAAAGTCCTTCCTTACTGGAGTAAATGAAAGGAAAAAGTGCACATTTGCATGTAAAAAAATATAAACATAATGGTCTCTCCAAGATCAAGTCCTTGTTTGTAAAAAGTGGTAATGTGACGCTGGGGTGCAAGATAAGGACGAGGCATGGAGTCCTATCTTGCGGTACAAACGGCACTTTATTTAACACATGAAAAGCGAATACAGCGCTCGTGAAACACTTATACATGTAAACATGATCGACTCTGACAAAGACGAGCACGGGACACTGGACGAACTCACATTAAATAGACAAACCACATAAGCCCAGAGTGATCACTAGACGAGCCACAGGTGAGACCAATTAACACACTCAGACACAACTACACCCACAAAGATCCACAGACAACTAGACATATGGCGCATTTCCACTAGGGCCTGCTTGGCGCGGTACGGTTCGATTCGCGACAGTTTGTGAGTGTTTCCATTAGCTACTCATGGCTACCAGCGGTCCGTTCAGCAGTGCCGGTCCAAGCTAAAAAAGCTTAAAAGCGATTACCAGGCGGTGAAGGACCATAACGGACGCAGCAAACCGCAAAGACTGGAAATGGTTCCAGCAAATGGATGCCAGTGTAGGGGTTATAGTTATGAGTTATAACTAACCTACCTGCTTGCCTACAACCAAGGACGGAAATAGGTGCAGAAGAAGGATTGACGTGCATAAAACTTAAATATCTGACTCCAAATTATAGTTGGTAAGAATCTAAAAGAACTCACTTCTTGAATAGATCAGTACAGGTTATAGAATATACCTAACCAACTTTATAAAGTACCTTGCTATAAACAATAGCCTGCTTTGTCAGAGGTTTATCATAAACATGCGTAGCAGATGGGATACTTTAGAGGGAATTGGCATTAGCATTGATTTACCTTTTAACTGATACTAATAATGAGCTCATCTGGCCCAGTATAGCTATAATCAAGGAAGACCGTGGCTACACAATTAACCAGATTTATTCAATAACCAACAAAATATAAAACAATAACAACCATACTAGATTAAAGTAACAATAATACCTAATGGAAACAGAGATACCAACCGGTGCAGGCTGCCTCACGGAGAAGGACCCCAAAGGAAGCAAGGAAGCCCAGATGAAAGAAGCGACCCCTGCACCCACAAACTTCTCTTTTTATATCCCCCCAGCATCTCAAAGGGACAGCAGTCACAAAAACCAGGTTAACCAATGGGAATCAGGTTGCTGGTAAAGACATCAGAGTACATTTGCATAACCCTTTACAGTCATATAACCAGTCACCTGATCCCATTTGACAACCTGATCCCTGATAACCGTACCCAATGAACGTATAGTGGTGGAATCTGGAAAAATTTGCTCAGGGTGAATAAAAGGATAAGTTGCATAAAAACCAATACAACCGGGGCACTCGTTTCCATTGTACATCATAATAGTTGTAAGAAGTTCAGCATAATAAATGGTTTTCATAGAAATTGATTTAAACCAACGATCAAGATCAAGCATTTCAATCAAATCAGCTAAGGCATGACGTGGTGATTTCTGGAATCGGAGATCCAATACCTCCTGCCTTGCTGCTGTAAACAGATCTTGAGCATAAGATCTGCATGCAAAATCAAGCTCTAAGGTGTGTGTTTGGTTAAAAATCATATGACTAAGGTGTAACAAAGCTTGAGCTTCTGACTTTACTGCTTTAATAATGTTATCTTCACCATTAGTCAGATGTTGAAAACCAGTTGCAAACTGATTGGTAAGCCAAGATGTATACTGTGATTGTTTGGAAATTTGGTATGTGTTTATTAGTGAATTACTACTACCAAATAATCCAGTGATGTCCGAGAATAGATCTCGCTTCATGCGTGACTGTGAGTATGGAATTTGGACAGCTAATCTGCTTTTGTAGTCATACACCAAATCTTCAATTTGAGTTTTGAGCCATGTGTATGTTTTAGTGTAGGCTTTACAATGTGTCAGATAAGCTGAGAGGATATTTGAAATATTGTAACTAACATGAACCATAACAAGGTTTACATCATGCAATAGAGTCTTATTAATGTTTCCTCTAATAAGACCAGCTAGAGGGACAGGGTATGTATTTGGACACTGTGTTGGTTTGTGGTAGCCGCATGTCGTTAAATTGAAACAATATTTACGTGTCCATGTGCAATTTTCTGCACCTGTCCACAAATTTAGGTCAGCTTCACACCTACCAACACAATACATGCCTTCCCGACGTTTTGTCCAAACAAAAGGTTTGGGAGTAATAGAATAATCCTGTGGAGAAGAGAGATTAAAAAGATGGGATGTATATATGTTGTGTGTAGAATTGAGTGGTTCTATATGTGTGCACTCATACATGGCAGGTTCAAGTTCTTTTGTGTTATAGCACTTCCGAGGATCTACTCCATTATTTCCTCGCTTGTATAATGTGCTTAAAACACCTGCTTCTTGACCCTCAATTGATTTTAGTTTTATCCATGTTGTAGAATTGGCTTGGCTTGGAACATGGATAATAGGAATAGAAAAACTAATTGTAGGAGGATGGGTGGAACCTAAATTACAGCAAATTTGAGTTATACAATTTGGTTCTGGTGCTACACCAGGAGGCCATGTAACTATTTGCTTAGGTAAAATTGTCAGTGAATTTGGTGTGAATGGCCCCTTGAAATACTTCCATACCCATCTCCCACATCCGAGCATGTGGCTCAATTTGACTCGCTGTCCTAGCTTAATGCAGGTTTCTTTGGTCACCGTCCTAGCATCAGGGATCCATGGAACTGCAGTAGTGAGTCTGTGAATGTGAGAATGAAAACAGAACAACATGCTCTACATTTACTCACTATGTTTGAATAGCTTACATTGGGTCATATGGTACCACTTTAGTTTCTGCCTTGCTTTGACAGCTATACAGCTGTTGCAAACTCCTTTGACTTCATAAGGGCCGTGCCAGCGTGGAGCAAATGCATTGTCTTTCACAAAAACTCTGATAAGAACCAAGTCTCCTTCTGAGAACTTGGTTTCTGTTGTCGGATTAAACAGAGCATCATTTGCTCTGTCTGACTGCTGCTGCTTCAGAGCTGCATGAGCATTCAGAACCTTGAGTCTATCTTGCAATTGCAGCAAGACAGTTTGCTGAGTGGTATGCATTAATGGACCCAAATCAGCAGGTGACACCTCTGGATCAATGGGGAGCTTCATGACTCGTCCAGTCATAAGCTCATAAGGGCTGATACCTGTGGCCCTTGAAGGAACGGCTCATAAGACAATTAACACTGTGGGCTCATCAGTCAGTGGAAGTGTAGGATCTGTACATGAACATGAATAGGCAGCTCCCGTATCAACAAGCGAAAAATCATAACCAGCCTCCAAGGTTAACTCTAATTTTTGATACGATTACCATGATGGATATTACTGCCGACAGGAATGGAGGCCACGCACCCTTATTGAGGACCACTGTTTCTATCTGACCGGTTTTTGAGGTCAGATGTTATGAGCTTCGCTTGTACTGCATCTAACTTCTGACTGATCAGCGCAAGCTGCTCTCTTAATGTCTGATATTCACCAGTAGGACTAGCCTCTTGACGTTCCTTTGGCTTATGTGCCCTTTTAAACTTCTGTTTGTTTAACTTGAAACAGTCCTCAATTAGGTGTCCTGCCTTGTTACAAAATTTGCAACGTTTCTCAGAAGTACTTGGTTTGCTAGCAACTTCACCCTCAGCTACCCACTGAACTGTTGCAAGAGGTCTCTTGTTTGTTTTCAAGCGACTCTCCATCCCCATAACCCACCTGACTATGGAGTCAAATGTGTTATCTGGAGGATTTGCTCCATGACTTAGTGCCTGCTGCACATGTGGACCTGCATTATTTTTAAGGAGTTGCAGCAGGATTTCATTATCCTTAGTTGGCTCTTCAATTCCTGAATACTCCCTAAAAACTACCCAAAGGCGCTCTGCAAACTGTTCAAACGGTTCTTTCCCTTGTTTTGCATCAATGATCTTATCCCAAGCTGCCGGAACCGTACCCCTAATATCTAGAAGGGTATCTTTCAGTCTGGCTAACACATCCGTGTGTGTTTCTCCCAGTAAGAGAGTCATGATTCTCCCATCCAGAAGTTGTTCTGGAGCTTTAGATATTAGCTCTGGAGGGATAGTTGTGAGAGCTATTTGCCAAATGTCCTTTGGTTCTAAGCTAAAAGCGCTAACTTGACGCATTAATGCACTCCAGTATGGCTCAAATGGACCTTTACAGGGAAGCATCCCAACAACGCTGGAATGTGCTGCACATTCATGAAAAGTTAGCAGTCGGCTAACATTAAAGCGTTCACCGTTGGGATCTGTCATTGTTTTAATGACGGCTACTTTAGATGCACTAGCAGTTTTAGACCTGGTGCAAATAGGACTACGCTCCCTGTGCTCAGGTAACCCTGGAATTGCTGCTGCGAGCACCTGACTGCTTTTGTCTTGTCTCCATTTTCTTGGGCTTATGGCCACATGGTCTTTCTTAACCAAATCTGCAAGTGGGGGTGTGGGCTCTGACCCCACAGCCTGGCCAAACCCAGCTGCTTCAGCTAGCTGTGGTATCTCAGCTGGAGACTGCTGATAAACACTATCTGTATGAGGCCGTGGCACTAACCCAGGTGCAAGGACTGGTGCTGGTGGGGATGGTAACACAACCCCCTGCTGGCGGGCCTGGTCTAATCCACTGTTAGCAAAGGCCATTAACATAACATCTTCATCACCCTCAGTATCATCCAACAAAGGCATGATTTGAGATTGAGGGTTAAAGATCTGTCGCACAGCAGCCACAGAAATTCCAGCATTATCACAGCATTTCTCCAAAGTTGAGGCATAGTTCATACCTGCTCTCAACTTACTTTGGAGACTAGCTATTTGCCAAGTGAATGCCTCACTCTGGCGTGCCCAAGTTAGCTTATCATACGCAAAGCTGTCTATTTGTAAACGCATTCTCCTGATCTCCTCAGATCGGAGGCTTTCCAAGTTGCGCATACTGTCCAGTGCTTTCTTGTGTTGCTCTAAAGAGTTTAGGCTGTTGCGGAGGACTAAATAGCCTGTGGCGGCTAATAGTTTGTGTTGCTTAGGCTTTTTCAGTAAAATATGTTGGAGTTTACTCCTAGTGCTAAGCTTACAACCCTCAGATGAGAGCCAATTTAAAATGAACTCATTGCTAGCATTTAGCGACAATCCTTTGATGCGCATGCTAACCAGAGTTTCTTTTACCTCCAAAGCCCAATCCTCCATGAAGGCCTGCTCTTCTACACTAGAATATCCCTGAGCCATTGTGTATACAAGCTAAAATCCTTGTCTTTTTGCACGTGTCGGCACGCCTGCTACTCGGTGGGTATTCCGACCCGTTCTACAAATGTGTCTGTATGGTGCACCTATGTTTTCCCTGCTGCTAAAAAGAAGGGTATATTTGTCTTACCTCAGAAGAGACCAAACCCAAAGATGCAGCAACATAGGTGTGAATCACAGACAGCAATCCGGGCGGATGGTCGTTATCTGCTTGCAAAACTGTAAACTGGTTACTTTGTACTAGTACTGGATCACACTAGTACACGAATTTCTGTACTAGTACCATATCACGTCGGGGTCACCAAATTCTGTAGGGGTTATAGTTATGAGATATAACTAACCTACCTGCTTGCCTACAACCAAGGACGGAAATAGGTGCAGAAGAAGGATTGACGTGCATAAAACTTAAATATCTGACTCCAAATTATAGTTGGTAAGAATCTAAAAGAACTCACTTCTCAAATAGATCAGTACAGGTTATAGAATATACCTAACCAACTTTATAAAGTACCTTGCTATAAACAATAGCCTGCTTTGTCAGAGGTTTATCATAAACATGCGTAGCAGATGGGATACTTTAGAGGGAATTGGCATTAGCATTGATTTACCTTTTAACTGATACTAATAATGAGCTCATCTGGCCCAGTATAGCTATAATCAAGGAAGACCGTGGCTACACAATTAACCAGATTTATTCAATAACCAACAAAATATAAAACAATAACAACCATACTAGATTAAAGTAACAATAATACCTAATGGAAACAGAGATACCAACCGGTGCAGGCTGCCTCACGGAGAAGGACCCCAAAGGAGGCCAAGAGAGAAGAAGAAGCCAAGGCCCAGAGAGAAGAGCCCAGATGAAAGAAGAGACCCCAGATGAAAGAAGAGACCCTGCACCCACAAACTTCTCTTTTTATATCCCCCCAGCATCTCAAAGGGACAGCAGTCACAAAAACCAGGTTAACCAATGGGAATCAGGTTGCTGGTAAAGACATCAGAGTACATTTGCATACAGTGTGCATTCCATACAGGACTGTCCCCTTTGGGGTGAAGTCTACAAACCTTATCAGGGAGTGATGGAACTCTTATCCTGTTAGCATAACCTTTACCCAGTACACAACAAGCTGCAAAATAAGACTAAACATGCCACACAAACATACTGACATAACTAAAATACAAATGGTCAGTTTTATCCCATTGCTCTGGGAACCTCTTGAGGTGAACCACCATTTGTTGCCCCCCATGGTTTTATGGAAGAACACCAGATCCTGCATCCCCCACAGGAACACATCTGAGCACTCCTACACCAGTAACGGAAGAGAAAACATGCTGGACACGGCAATGTCGTGCTGGAGGCCATGGAGAATGGTGAGTGTATTGTATTATACGCCCAAAGGGGAGGGGTCAGGGGCTGTAGCGTGACAGGTAAAGCAAAACTTGTGCATATGCTTGTAAAAATGTTAACATAAACATAACATTTTAAACTCCAGCATTACACTATTAATATATAAATTAAAAGTTAAGCATGAGTCAATGACTTGACCTTTATTATGCACTTGGAGCAAGATATAGTAAGTATTAGTACTTTGTGGCAGAAAGATGTAAAAAGTATTCTAAAGTACAAGTATTAATGTACTTAGTCTTAGACTTCTGTTTATACTCTTCACTATACTATTCTTAAGTATCTAAAATATAGTTTATAAAAAGTCACCTTCAAGTATACTTCCTCAGTTTTAGTAAAAAAATAAGTATACTCATAGTACACTTGAACAAACTTGTTTTTGCTAAGGGTGGACATATTGTTGCTCTGTTTCAGAAAGGCTCCGAGAAATGTAGGCAACTGGACGCCACTGCATGTTTTCCTCTCTCTGCATTAAGACTGCCCCAAGGCCAAAGGACGATGCATCCGCAGACACCTTTGTCCTGGCTTGTGGTCTGTATTGAGCCAAGACCGTTGGTGATGTCAGCTCATTCTTGAGCTTCAATCAATCAATCAATCAAAGTTTATTTGTATAGCGCTTTTAACAACTCAAGTTGTCGCAAAGCAGCTTTACAGGGTTTACAAGGTTAACAATACTATGGGTCCAGAACCCTAATGAGCAAGCCAAAGGCGACAGTGGCGAGGAAAAACTCCCTATGATGGTGGGGAATAGGAAGAAACCTCGGGAGAACCAAGACTCAAAAGGGAACCCATCCTCCATTGGGCGGCCCGTTAACACACAAATACACAAGTCACACATAATTCACACAATCAGACTAGGTAAAAGGTAGAATTGAAAGTTCTGGGTTTTGATATTGTCACTGTAAATGTCTGTTGATGAATGCCAGGCTTTCATTCCGTGTTGGAGCAGTGATGCTGGTATTGTAGGCTCCGACTGCAGTGTTACTCCCCAGGTGAACCCCAGTATCAGCACATCCACCGGCAGCCAGACCATCCCCCAGGTGCCTGCAGGTGCCTGTATCCAATCGTCTTGGGTAGAGCCATGCAAGAAGATAGATAATACAGACTGAGTGGACATGAATTTAAACCACCGTTGATTTAAATGTACGTAGCTCACGTGCCAGTGATCAGCATGTGGCTCCGGCAGACTAATCTATAGCAGCATAACTAAAGGGAGGGGTTCAGAGGTGACCACAGGCATGAGGGCTCACTGAGACATTGCTTTCCAGTCAAGTCATAGTCACAAATAGAGTGATGCCAAGACACAGCTGGATGACAGCATCAACATCTCAGATCACCAGAAATCTCAACGTCTGGGGGCCCCCAAGCCCCTACACCTTACAAGGGGAATTTTAGCTGAAGGCTTGACTAAACAGGTAAGTCTTAAGTCTAGATTTAAAGATTGGAACTGTGTCAGAGTCTCGGATTGGAGCTGGAAGGCTATTCCATAATTGAGGGGCTTTAAAAGAGAAAGCTCTGCCTCCGGCTGTAGTTTTACTAATTTTTGGAACTACGAGAAATCCAGCATTTTGGGAGCGCAAAGGGCGAGATGGGTTGTAGTAATCAATGAGTTCACTCAGATATTGTGGGGCAAGACAATTTAACGCCTTATAGGTTAACAGGAGAACTTTAAATTCAATGCGATATTTAATCGGCAGCCAGTGTAGTGCGGCGAGAGTGGGACTAATATGATCGAATTTCCTAGCCTTGGTTAGGACTCTAGCTGCAGCATTTTGTACAAGTTGTAGCTTCTTTATGGACTGTTTAGAGCATCCAATTAGAAGACTATTACAGTAGTCCAATCTCGACGAGACAAAAGCATGAACTAGCTTCTCTGCATCAGCTAATGAAAGTAAGTGTCTCAGCTTGGCAATATTACGTAAATGGAAAAAGGCAGCCTTAGTGACATTGCATACATGTGTGTCAAATGAAAGATCAGAATCAATAGTGACACCTAAACTTTTTGCAGTAGATTTTGGTGTTACTGAAAAACCATCTAGGGTAAGGGGAATATCAGCCCAATTGCTTCTAACAGCTTTAGGCCCAAGAATCAGTACCTCAGTCTTGTCAGAATTTAGTTTAAGAAAATTAGACGCCATCCAGTTTTTAATATCCTGGACGCAGTTCTCAATCTTGAGAGTTGTGGTGGTATCATCTGGATTAGAAGATATATACAACTGAGTATCATCTGCGTAGCAATGGAAGCTAATGCCATGCCTACGAATGATACTGCCCAGTGGTAGCATATATAATGAGAATAATATGGGGCCCAGTACAGATCCTTGTGGGACACCATACTTTACTTTAGAATGCTCAGAGCATTCGTTATTTACTAGCACAAATTGGTAACGAACTGTCAGGTAGGACCTGAACCAGGAGAGTGCTTGACCTCTTATGCCAATGAGTGTCTCCAGTCTATTAAGTAGAATATTATGATCAATGGTGTCAAAAGCAGCACTGAGGTCTAGCAGTATGAGAAACGAAATGTGTCCTTTATCAGAGGATATTAAGAGATCATTCAGTACTTTAGTTAGTGCTGTTTCAGTGCTGCGATGAGCTCTAAATCCAGACTGAAATAACTCTAAGACATGTTCTGTCTGTAAGAAGGAAGAGAGTTGTGAAGAAACTACTTTCTCTAAAATTTTGGATATGAATGACAGATTAGAAATTGGCCTATAGTTGGACAGTTCTTGGGGGTTAAGACCAGGTTTTTTAATTAGCGGCTTGATGACTGCAAGTTTAAATGACAGAGGTGGGGACTCGAGTCACATGACTTGGACTCGAGTCAGACTCGAGTCATTAATATTAAGACTTTTGACTTGACTTGAAAAAATATTCAGAGACTTAGACTTGACTTGGACTTTTATACCAATAACTTGGGACTTGAATTGGACTTGAACCTGTTTACTTGCAAAGACTTGATTTTTTTTTTACCCCAAATCTAAATTTTAAAACGCATATTAATATTTATAAAGTGCGCCCCATTAATTTCATTTCCGTCCTTCTGACGCAGACCAGTCCTCTGCTTTTCCACACTCTGTACGTGTGCGTGTGCATGAGCTGCAGCACAACCAATCAAATGGGGGGTTGGCGAACGTAAATTTTTACCGGGCGGGGTGTAAAATGGACACAAATTAAGTATTATATCGCGATCGATCGATCGCCAGTGGTTGGTGCCAGTGCGAACTAGTAACTCATTGAATCATAGATGTGGATCAGAGGTAAATAAACTAGATTTTTTTCCGGCGTGAGAAATCGGATGTGTGGCGTGAGAGCGTGTGAAGACGGTCAAATGCGTGTGTCTCACGCTCAATGCGTGAGAGTTGGCAACCCTGGGTTCTGTATCTGAACTCGGGGAAGAGAGCCTCTCTCTGTCACCATCATAATATCCAGTTCTATCTCAGCATGGATTGTGTATTTGAAGACATCTACGTCGAGAAAAAAATATATTGACAAAAGTGGAGCGAGTTTTCAGCTATGGGGACATCATTCATCGTGCACAAATGACATACAGACTTTTGGCCAGCAAATGCAATGCAGAATAGTTTACTGAAATGTCTAAAGTTGCAGATTCCTGTTAATTGTTCAGTTCTTATATTTGTTTGTCTTGTGTCACTCACACATGTTCTCCAAGAAACCAGATAAGAGAAGAGAGGGAAAATGCTGTTATGGTTCTTTGTATTGTACTGTGAAAATATCAGCACTTTTTATTTGAACATGGAGTTCTACTTATGACTTTTTCACAGAATATTTATTTCTGGAAAATTGTAGTTTAAAGTATGAATATTTTTGCAGCTAAGTTTAACAAATTGAACTGTGCAATAAAGAGGTGTAATTTTAAATTTTTTTTATACTTCGTGTTTTCAGTTGCACATGTTTTATCAAGATTTGAGGAGAATACAGATTTAAAAAAGAACGCATGTTTGTTATTTACATTTAAAATATACCTGCAACATTGGTAAAAAAAAAAAAAAAAAGACTCGAAAGGACTTGAAATTCCAAGTTTCAGACTTGGGACTTGACTTGACTATTGCCTGTCTTGACTCGAGACTTGACTTGACTTGAGTGTCTTTGCTTGAGACTTGACTCGGGACTTGAGGTATAAAGACTTGGACTTACTTGAGACTTGCAAAACACTGACTTGGTCCCACCTCTGTTAAATGAACTGGGAACGTAGCCCAGGCTCAGAGAATAATTTATTATAGTAAGCAACGGTTCTACATTGCTGTGCAGTAATTCTTTAAGTAGATGGGTTGGTACAGCATCTAGTATGCATGTGGAGGGTTTAGCAGATTTCACCAGTGAAATAAGCTCCTCACGACCAATTGGGGAGAAGGACTCTAACAGGGCATCAGTGCTGACCAGACAGCTGTCAAGGTGCATTGGCATGTTAACAGGCTCTGAGATAGCACTACTAATGTTTTCCCTAATTTTATCAATCTTATCATTAAAGAATTTCATAAAATTGTTACTGCTACACTCTAGTGGAATAAGAGAATTGTTTTGTTCATGACTCCTCGTAAGGCTGGAAACAGTTTTAAAAAGGAGTCCTGAATTGTTTTTATGTTTTTCTATTAAGGCCGATAAGTATAAGGACTTTGCCATATGGAGGGCATGCTTATATTCAATAAGGCTGCTTTTCCATGATAGTCTATACACTTCTAACTTCATATTTCGCCATTTACGTTCCAGGATCCGCGCGGCTCGTTTGAGGCTACGCGTGTGCTCATTGTACCATGGCGCTATTCTTCTCTCCGTGGCTCTCTTATATCGTAGTGGTGCAACTTTGTCTAAAGCTGTACGAAGGGAAGTCTCGACGTGCTCTGTGAAACGCTCTAGTCCTTCCGGAGCTACAAGTGGATCAGTGTTTGTCAGACCCGGTAAAATATCAGTGAGCGCGGCTATGGTGCTGGGTGTTATAGCTCGTTTAATTTGATAGCGGGGTGGCCGATGAACACAGTCAGTTAAACACAACTCGTATGTTATGAGGCTGTGGTCAGAAACAGCCTCACTCTGAGGAAGAATTGCTAAACTGGATATGTCAATACCAAATGACAAGACCAAGTCTAAAGTATGACTACAGTTATGCGTAGGACCCACCACATTCTGAGTGATACCCATTGAATCAAGAATTGCTTGAAAATGAATGCTAAAAGAGTCACACCGATTTTCAAAATGGATATTAAAATCACCCACTATAATCACCTTATCGGCTGATAGCACTACATGAGACAGGAAGTCTGAAAACTCCTGCAAGAACTCAGAGTATGAACCAGGGGGGCGGTAAATAGTAATTAACATAAACGACTGTGACACTTTGTTGCTTGTTAAATTTGAAACATTTGATACAGTGAGGATGAGGTGTTCAAAAGAATTAAACTTGAAGCCAAATTTTTGAGAAATGCCTATATCAGAGTCATATATTGTGGCGACCCCACCTCCTCGACCATTTGGACGGGGGTTATGGACATATCTATAGCCAGAGGGAGAAGCTTCATTTAGGGCCATATAGTCGTCTGGTCGGGTCCAGGTTTCCGTCAAGCAAAGCATGCATAGATCATGATCGGTAATCATTTCATTAACAAGCAATGCTTTAGATGACAGGGATCTAATATTTAGTAGTCCTAGTTTCAGATTTAAACTGCTCTCTGAGGGAGCATAGTTGAATTTAACATTGATTAAATTTTGTCTACTAACTTTACGAGAATTATTTTTTGGTACTTGAGGAACAGACACAGTTTCAATCTGGTGTGACCTAGGTGACGTCTCTTTGCAGCTCGCAGACAGTCGGTTTAGCCTGTTTGTCTGCTGCCTGGCCTCGGCTCTGGTTTGTCAATCCCCATTAACTACACCTACACTACCACTATTAAGCCTAGCAGATATGCTACGAGAAATGAGAGCAGCACCCTCCCAAGAGGGGTGAATGCCGTCTCGCTTCAAAAGGCCAGGCCTGCCATCAAAACGTGTCCAATTATCTATATAACCCACTTTGTTATCTGAGCACCATTTAGACATCCAGCGGTGTAACGCCCATAACCTGCTGTAGGTTTCAGCACCACGCCGAACTGGAATGGGACCAGAGCATATTACGGCATCTGACATCGTCCCCGCTAACTCGCACACCTCTTTAACATTATCCTTGGTGATCTCAGACTGTCTCAATCCCACATCATTGGTGCCGACGTGTATAACTATCTTAGAATATTTACGTTTAGCCAGCACCTTTAAATTAGCCCTGATGTCAGGCGCTCTAGCCCCCGGGATACACTTGACTATGGCCGCTGGTGTCTCTAAACTAGTCGCTACGTTCACGTGTCTGAGCTGTGAATCTCCTATCACCAGAGCTCTTTTAACAGGTCGCTCAGTCGGTGTATTACTGAGTGGGGCAAACCTGTTTGACACGGGAACCTGAGAAGGACGGTGCTCAGCCCTACGGTTATGCCGCCGAGACGTCACCCATTCGCCCCGCTGTGAGGGCTCTAATGCCGGAGCTGAGGGCTCGCTAGCTACAGCTGTGCAACCCGGGCCTGCTACGCTAGCTGCGCTAGCCGCTACGCTAGCTGCGCTAGCCGCTACGCTAGCTGTGCTAGCTGCTACAAACTCTCTAGGACTTTCTAAAGCCCGGATGCGCTCCTCTAAAAGCGAAATCTTCTCTGTCATACTAATAACTAACCTACACTTCACACAAATGTAATTATTATTATCACTACTGACGGAAGAAGAGTAACTATACATGCCACACTCAACACAAGCAACAAGGGACTCAGACATGATGAAATACTTAGCTTCGGTTAAGATGTCGAAATGTCGAAGATGTTTCCAGTCGAAGAGAGTAGTCAACTGTCTTGATAGTGGAAGCACTACCTGTAATAGTTGTCTAGGGAGGCAAAAAGTAAAGATTAGTACGTAAACAGATTATCACACTTTAGAGAAACAATCAAAATTCGCTCCGCAACAGCGTCGGCAGGAAGCAGCGTCGGCAGGAAGCAGCTTGTCAAAGGCTGTCTGCTGTATATGACTCCAGGTCCATTCATTGTCTTTTACCAGCAGATCTCTGAGTGTTTTGGTCGAATCTGCAAAGTGAGGAATGAATTTTGCAACATATGTCACCATCCCCAAAAACCGCCTAATGTCTGCTGTGTTCTGTGGGACAGGCATGTCTGTAATGGTTGATTTTGTCAGGGTCAGGTTCAATGCCTGCTGCGCTGATTTTATGTCCTACAAACACAACTTTCGACTGTGCAAAGGTGCATTTCTCATTTAGTGTTAGTCCTGCCTCTTGAAGGCATATAACCCCTTTAAGACCCGCCAAGAGCTGGGACATGCGTCTTTGAAAATGTTCTGGCCCAGAATTTATTCCAAAAGGGAGTACATTGAAACAGAAACGGCCAAAGGGAGTAATACATTTTGTTAGTTCCCTACATTGTGCTAATGGTATTTGCCAAAAGCCACTACGTGCATCCAATTTTGTGAAAAATCGTGCGCCATTCAGCTGTGCTAATGACATTTACATTTATGGCATTTAGCAGACGCTCTTATCCAAAGTGCTATGTAGTTGCTTGGAATCTCCAAGGTAGTATAGATAGTCCTGAACACAAGGTACTCTAAGCTGGAAAAACCACTAGACGAAAGTCATATGATACCTAGCAATTATACCTGAATATACACATCACCTGAGGAAAAAGACAGTAAGCAATTCCAATAACCCAATTATGCACAATACCTGTAACAAACACCTGAGGAAAGAGACGATAAAGCACAATAGACGAAGCATAATTATGTAAAGACATAATGACGTAAATGACTGGTCCACTGAAGGCAAGATATGTCTTTCTCTGCACACGCTTTCATTGAGCTTGGTGAGGTCAACACAAAGTCTGATTTTGCCATTGGGTTTTGGGACTACTACAGTCTCCACACACCACTCAGTGGGTTTCTCTATCCTGGAGATGACCCCCATTTGCTCCATCTTTTTCAGTTCCTTTTTGACTTTTTCACTTAGGGGCATTGTAAGGGCATAGGGGACCGTATCTTCTTTCAGGCAGATACGGTAGTCACCTTCCACCTTCCGGTAGTCTTGTAATCACTATTTGAGTGTGACACATTTCTATAATGGACCTCACAAAAATTATGAGCAATATCCCTGGTTACACGCCTGGTTACTGAGAGATTGCAGGTCCATGGTGTCCACTGCTTCATGCTGACTCAGGACCTTTGACCTCCAACCCTCAAATAGCTTATTGAGCTTTCCAAGAGAAGAAATTAGGTCAGCCCACTCGCTGGAAGACTGTTACGTAGCGCCTTCTTGATGACAGCAGCGTATGCAAATTGTATTTATATGCAAATAGTATTTATATGGTTTGCAAATAGTATTTATATGGTTTGTTAACATTTGAAACATTATTTAACACTATTGTTGGCGAATAGGTTGTATTATATGTAATGCTAATGTTTCCTGAAAGGTTGTAAGGCCCAGAAATACCAAACTTTTGCAGTACCACACTCAAGTACATACACCCACATTGGCCTGATGGTGGCGCTATAGCGCAGCATTTTGTGTTTTGGTTCATATCTACCACACCATAGGTCCTAGAAACAAATTGCACTTCTGGTGTATTCATTGGCTCAAGCCAAACAAAAAAGCCTCTTGGACCCCTAAACTCCACCAGCTTAGATGTTTTGCTAATTTGCATAATATGCAAAACCTACTAGTCCTTGGTTTTTCACCACAATCGTAGTGTCAAACGTCTCATTATCATTATCTCATTATCTCATCTTATTATCAACAAAATTGTGATATAACAAAAAGTACACTGGCTGACCAGAAATTAACATTTTAAGTCCCCAAAATGTCTTATTTCATTCAAAGTACTTGGGCTCAATCTACTGGCTAAATACTGGAACTGACTGAAAGTATTGCTTACATGAAAACTCCATACACAGCTAATTTCAGGATGTGATTTATATCTATGATCTGAATAATGTTGCCAATATATTTTGTAGTGGTGGCCCGTTAACGGCGTTAACGGCGGTCGTTAATTTGATACTCTTATCGGGCGATATAAAAATTATCGCCGTTAATCTATTCTTAAAGTTGGATTGGGAACTGGGTCAAAATGGGTAAGCAAACTATGATGACTTTCAACTTGATAGTTTAGCTCGGCTGTATTCCTAACCAAATTGCACAGTAGGGGCGAGAACGAGTTTTCAAACCTGTGAATTACAAATCGTACGTGTGTTTACATGGATCCAGCCACGAAGTCGCCAGGTTTGCTTCATGGAAAATTCATTTTTAGGAACGTAAAGTGTTACCGGAGCGGAGCTCGGAGCAGTCGTTTTCTGCATGGTCCTAGCGCTAGATTCGTCGCTATTTAAATGTTTCTTTTTAACCGTTAAAACTGCAGAGGACCAAAACTGACTTTTGAATATTACGTCTGTGAGGTTAAATGTACTAAATATTGGCTTACATTTCAAATATCATGTTTAGCTGAATAAACATGTTATCAACCCCTTTTAATTACAAGTTCATGTTTAATTGAATAAATCGTTGAACACGAGTAGCCTACATTTTATTGAGCATGTTTTTTTTCTTCAAGTATCAAAGTAGAACAGCTTCCTCAAGCAGTCATTGATGCATTTTGGAAACAGGAGATGAGCCCCTGGTCTAATTCACCCTCTGTATTAAGAAACCCTATCTCAAAAACTGACTTTTAATCATTACTTGGGTAGCATGCATATGAGCCATTTTAATATAGATTAATCTAGATTAATCTAGATTAATTTCAAGATTTCAGTGAGATTAATCTAGATTAAAAAAATTTATCTATGCCCACCCCCAATATTTTGTCACCTAATACATTTTGATGTTTTGGGCCTTTAGTTTCTCATCTGAAAACAGTTTATGCATTCATATCAATGCATTCGCTCAAAACAATGTATTGGGCCTCATGGTCTGCTTAGTCCGATAGGGCCTATGCCTGCATGAATCCAGAATTGCCACTTGCGGTTATATCATTAATATAACTGTTGTACAGATACTGGAACAATTGATCTAGATTGAATATATTATTTTCATATCATATAGAGTTTTTCTTTTACAGTCATATTTAAACTCCTGTTGTGTGTCAGTTCTTCATTATGAAATATACAAAGTAGCAGGGGGCACCATATGCAAATACAGTGGGGAAAATAAGTATTTAGTCAGTCACCAATTGTGCAGGTTCTCCCACTTAAAAAGATGAGAGGCCGGTAATTGACATCATAGGTAGACCTCAACTATGAGAGACAAAATGTGAAAATAAAAAATTGAGAAAATAATTTTGTCTGACTTTTAAAGAATTTATTTGCAAATAATGGTGGAAAATAAGTATTTGGTCAATAACAAAAGTTCATCTCAATACTTTGTTGTATATCCTCTGTTGGCAATGACAGAGGTCAAACGTTTTCTGTAAGTCTTCACAAGGTTGGCACACACTGTTGCTGGTATGTTGGCCCATTCCTCCATGCAGATCTCCTCTAGAGCAGTGATGTTTTGGGGCTGTCGGCGGGCAACAAGGACTTTTAACTCCCTCCAAAGGTTTTCGATGGGGTTGAGATCGGGAGACTGGCTAGGCCACTCCAGGACTTTGAAATGTTTCTGACGAAGCCACTCCTTTGTTGCCCTGGCAGTGTGCTTGGGATCATTATCATTCTGAAAGACCCAGCCACGTTTCATCTTCATTGCCCTTGCTGATGGAAGGAGGTTTGCACCCAAAATCTCACAATACATGGCCCCATTCATTCTTTCATGTACACAGACCAGTCGTCCTGGTCCCTTTGCAGACAAACAGCCCCAAAGCATGATGTTGCCACCCCCATGCTTCACAGTTGGTATGGTGTTCTTTGGATGCAACTCAGCATTCACTGTCCTCCAAACACGACGAGTTGTGTTTTTACCAAATAGTTCTACTTTGGTTTCATCTGACCATATGACATTCTCCCAATACTCTTCTGGAACATCCAAATGCTCTCTAGCAAACTTCAGACGTGCCTGGATATGGACTGGCTTAAGCAGGGGGACACGTCTGGCATTGCAAGATCTGAGTCCCTGGCGTCGTAGTGTGTTGCTGATGGTAGCCTTTGTAACGTTGGTCCCAGCTTTCTGCAGGTCATTCACTAGATCCCCCCTTGTGGTTCTGGGATTTTTCCTCACTGTTCTTGTGATCATTTTGACCCAATGGGCTGAGATCTTGCGTGGAGCCCCAGATCGAGGGAGATTAGTAGTGGTCTTGTAGGTCTTCCATTTTCTGATTATTGCTCCCACAGTAGCTGCTTGCCTATTGCAGATTCAGTCTTCCCAGCCTGGTGCAGGTCTACAATTCAGTTTCTGGTGTCCTCCGACAGCTCTTTCGTCTTCACCATAGTGGAGTTTGGAGTGTGACTGTTTGAGGTTGTGGGCAGGTGTCTTTTATACTGTTAACGACTTCAAACAGATGCCATTAATACAGGTAATGAGTGGGGGAAAGAGGAGCCTCTTACTTGTTTGATCTTGATCTTACTACTCTTTGATCTTGCTTGTTTGTAGGTGACCAAATACTTATTTTCCACCATTTTGCAAATAAATTCTTTAAAAGTCAGACAAAATGATTTTCTCAATTTTTTTTTCACATTTTGTCTCTCATAGTTGAGGTCTACCTATGATGTCAATTACAGGCCTCTCTCATCTTTTTAAGTGGGAGAACTTGCACAATTGGTGACTGACTAAATACTTATTTTCCCCACTGTATGTAATTGGTCAACAGACATAATAATAACATGCAGTAAATTATATTTTCAAGACCAGCTATAAAATCCGCTATACTGCATAAAGTTGACATGCATGTGAGATCAAAGTAGCAATTGATGCAAAGACATTTTATAAACCTATAAGAAAGCAATAGAACCAAAACAAGACATTTCCCCCTCACTAAAAACTTTAATAAACAGGAATTCCTAAACAAAACACAAGTACAATACAACAATACATGTGGAACCTCAAATATGGACAGCAATTGAATTTATAACCTTTATTATAAGTATATTCAGTTGTTTTAGAAAATCTTGGGAAAATATATTTAACATGTAGATGTCACATTGAGGACCCCGGCCCCTCCCTTTTGGGCGTGTGTCTACATCTACTCGTCTGCGTCTGTGGATCTCCGTGGGTGTGGTTGTGTCTTGTGATAATCCGTCTCACCTGTGACTCGTCTCGTAATCACGCGGGGCTTATGTGGTTTGTCTATTTAATGTGCGCTCACGCAGTGTCCTGTGCTCGTCGTTGTCTAAAGTCTACACGTTGCCGTTTACGTTTCATGTTCTACGTGCGCTTTATGCGCTATCTGTGACTTAAATAAAAGTGACGTCTGTCGCCACAGAAGGATCTGTGTCTCCTCCTTCACGCCGCACCGAACGTCACAGTAGATCATTTGCTAAACACCTCTATATTTCACTGTAAAGCCAAAATCTAGACATACATTTAAGTCATTTTGATACAACTACTGCTTTTTAAAATATATTCAATTAAAAACTCTTTCTTAATTAATCTGTTTTAGGTAGAGTTTGAAGCGTACCTTAAAGTGCATTACAAAAGACAATAGTCATACTTGGCAAGGATACGAGCTACAGTTAACACGTCAACATAGAACAACACTTTGCAAATGTCAATATAACCCTGCACCCTGCACACATAATTATACACTTTCAATATGTAAAATACCTGAGTTAATGCAAGCATCCCAATACTCTTTAGCTTCTATTAAGTTTCACTCAATTTGGAATTTAATATGTAATCTTGAACATAATGAATAGTTACCTCATCCCATATTTAGGTTCGATCAATTACAAGGCTTGATTGGCTATTAAGAACAAAAGATAAATAACATTTGGAAACTGGGAAAAGCCATTGCTGACATTGCTTGACATTTTCTATCAAGATTCTCCAAAGAATGAAAAAGAATAACGACACTTAAAACATCTTGGTATTTAAGGATCATGTATGAAACATACAGTGGTAATAAAAAAAAACATTCTGTAAAAAAAGGAAATAAAAATTAAGACAGTTAAATATGGCATATGAGTGAACTCAATACCAGACAATGTTGGTTCTTCATTAAAGTATTTTTTCCTATCTTACTTTAGCCTTATTTTGTTCAAATTAAATGCTTATTTCTATGAATGGCATATCATGCCTAAAGCACCTTAACCCATGTGCAACCAGTAAACAATTCTACAATAAAAACTTATGAGGTCAATCTTTATGGCCGTGTAAAGACTGAACTATAACATAAGAACTTGAACCTGTGCCAACATGTGATACATTGACAATAATCGTCTAAAGCACCGAAGATTTAGGAGTTGTGCTCTGTTGCCAGAGGAGAAGAGGCCATTTCTAAAACCTGCATGAGAATCTCATCAATGACATCACAATCAAAGTTCACTTGCTCAAGGTCCAGTGCAGGCACATAGTTCACCAGGAGACGTCCAACATTGTGCCTGAGTTCCTGTAACATGAGGCTAAAGAGAGTAAAAAAGCAAAAACAAAAGGTCACTTTACATTCCATACTGTACCTACATGAGTTCAGGTCAGGAAATTACAATTTCGTTTGCCATCTCTGACTATATCTATTGGTGGTGAGCTCCATATTTACCGGTACACCTGTGTGGCGCTGTCTCCTTGTCCACTTTCACTCTCTGGTCCTCTCCGTGTCCCATCCTGAGGGATACTTCCTGGGACAGATGGTCCTCCTGTAGCAATTCCACCCTCATCTCGGTTGGGATGAGGACAGTCTGTCTGGGACCCTTTATCATCTACACTTAATTTCACATTTTCACATTCTCTTTTCACTTCTAAATCCTTCTGTAGGTTTTCACAGTGAGTCAACAAAACGCTGTTCTGCTCCTCTAGATGTTTCAGCTGTGTGTGATGGTATCATACAAGGGAACAAAAGGAAAGAAGGGCTATGTAAGACCACAGTGACATGACAATAAGGTCTAATTTAAGCTCATTCTTTTTTCAAGGTTCATAGACCTCTTCCAAGGTCAAATTCAAGCACTTTCAAGCTTCATTTTTATTATTTTCCAACACCTTACAGCTGTAGTAAATATTTACATATTTATACACACACACGTACTCAAAATTATTTATTAACTTTTCATCACATTGACATAGACCCTCACCCTGTTCTGTAGCTCTTCCTCCTGTTTGATTCTTTGGTCCAATTCCCTCAGCAGACCGTCCACCCGACATGCCAGTTCATCATCCACTTCTACAAATGACGCTGTACCTAGCTCACTCCGTGCTCCTTCTCCTGTGCTACTGTCCTGGCTCTCCGCCTTCTTCTCCACCCACGCCTGGGCCTTCTCCTTCTTCAGCTCGTCCAGCTCACGTCGGAGCTGCTCCATCTCTCCCTGCATCACTATGCAGCTTTCCAGGGTCTGGACGGCGGCCTCTCTGGTACTGTGCCTCTCTTTCACTTCTCCATTTTTATTCCCCAAACTTGTTACGCTCATCTCGCGTTCTTGATGCGAGCTCCTCTCCAGAAGGCGGAGACCTTGAAGCGTTTCTGGTTGATGTGCACCCCTCTCTCTTTCCTTGCTTCTCTCCTCCCCCTCCTTCTCTCCCAAATCCACTTCCTGTTTTATGGCCTGCGTATGCTCTGTCTGGGTTGTCATACAGATTTGTCTGGACAGATCCGTAAAGCCTGGGTCATGGTACGGATTTGTCTCCATGGCCCCTGAGTAATCTCCGTCAGTGTCGTAATCGTACCTTACTGTCTTCACAGTGGTGGACAGGCTGGGCCTTGGTGTGCTGTTGCCTTCAATAATAACAATGTCATCCTCATTGTGAGGTATCCCTCTCCAGCCTTCTTTACCACCACAATTGTCAGGATCAATCACGGACAGAGAGACACAAGCGCCTGGCGAGACTGTGGATGTCGAAGGGTTGCCCCTGGTGTTGGAGGAGAAATCACTCAAAAACCTGAGTCTCTTCTCTACGCCATTCTTTGCACTCTGGTTCAGGGATCTCTTGCTCCTGAGGAGAGGGGGAATCAAGCATCGGCTCAGACACGGAAGACACTGACGCTCACAGATATGTGACAATCACAGAGCAGGTGCATTTCAGAAAGGTGGTGTTGGAGAAAGACAGAAATGTACCTTGAAGGAGTAGTGGAAAGAGAGATCACATTGGAGATGACTGGCATGTCAGGAGAAAAAAAAAAAAAGAAAGAAGAAAACCCATTAGATGTCGATCAACAATAGTACTGCTTGTAACGTACAGAAACACAGGCACACATTGACAAAGTGGGTCTGACCTGCAGGTCTGGGTGTGGACTGGGCGGGAGACCTGGGTGAAGTGGTCTATTGAGAAGAAAAAGAGACAAACAGATCGACGACGTATATGAGAAACGCATTTCAGGTGTTTATTAAACAGGAATTCCTCAACAAAAATACTTACTGACATGCTCTATTACATAGGTCATTTTGTTTAATTACAGATAGCCCAGCTTTCTCCTACAGTTGTACACCATTTTAATGGTTTACTACGATGCATTTTTCACATTAACCACAAATAAAGCAGGACTGCATAATTTTCATAACTGAGTACTACGGAAAATGGAGAGTTTGAGAAGCAGTCTGGGATAGGGTTAGAGGTAAGAGGTTAAGTTTAGGGCAAGGAAAGAAAGGAGACTCACGCCCAGACAGACCTGCTGTTTCAGTTTCCTCTTCAGATCTTTGTTCTGCCTTTTCAATGCAGTCAACCCCTTCATCCTCTGCTGCTCTGCGTTTTTCTGCTCCTGCTCCTAAAACAGAGACAAACTCATTTCTCAAATCAACAGTGACAGCAGGCCCTATATTGACAGAAAATAAAAACAGTAAACTAATGCTTCACTCCACTGAGAGGACAAATACACTGATTGGAGACTAAAGGTCACATGGCTCAGCTGAGAATCAAACTCCCATCCATAGAGAACACCATGGACATTTCACTGGGTTTGCCAAGTGGGTTTCCTCATTAACCACATGAAACTTCACACACAGAGGACCTTACACGCTGTGCCTGTTTCATCTTCTCCTCTCGCTCACTGGACCAAAAAAAAAAAAAAAAAAAAAGCAAAAACACATAAGCACATGCTATCACACACGCATCACATGTTATATAATATATTGTTGATGGATTCCTATGGCATGTTTCTTGACTCACTGCTGTTTGTGGGTTTTCTGATATACTTGTTCATCGTCAGAATCTTCAGGCTCCTCTGGAACTAAACAGCTCCTAAACAGGGCAGGTAATCACGTAAGCACAGGAATATACACAAACACACACCAAACACACACAAAAACACACCTGAACTGTGGATCAGGGTTCCTGCGGCAGGACCATGCGGAAGGGAGTTCATTAGTATCTATGCCATCTGGAAGTTTCCGCCACTTCTGACAATCATCACACTGCACCCAGTTTTGGTCCGGATTCTTCCTACAATGCACAGACATGCACACACATCTCAAGGAGCCAGCAACAACAACACACTTTTTGCTTTTTGTTGTTTTGTTAGACACTCGTAGCTTTAAATGCACAAAGTGAACGTTTAACTCCAATCAGAAAATTTGTGTGCCTTGACTTTTTAAATTATTTACTTTGGAGCCAGCATCTAAGCCCTAATGAAAAAGCATACAAGATAAGGTGAATAAAATGCGTTTAACTCACGGAATATCCTCTATAGTTAAAGCAATGTCTGCATTTTTCCCGAATCTATGATGGACCTCTTTCCAATATTCTTCAAGCTTGTTATTTAGACTGCACATGGTTTTCCTGCACAGACAGAAAATAACATTCTTAAGTGTGCAGTTCATTAGTAAGCTTTGAGTGAAGATCACATGCCCATTAATCTCTGTAAAACAGACCTGTATTCGTCTGTGTAGTCGAAGTCCTGTTTGTTGTGAGTTGGCTTGAGAAAGTTGCACTCCAACACACCAATGACTCCCACTCCAATTTTGTTTGCCTGGTTACAGAACACAAAAACTACAATTTCAGGTTTCATTATTAATATTGTTTACATTTACTTATTCTGCATTTGAGAGATGACTTACTGATCTGAAGACCGAGATCAACCAAACAGGTGGCATCATTCTCCTGCTTACCTGAATTAGCTTGGACATCTCTGCTGTGGGACTGCATGGCTGTTACCTTCTTATTATATTCACAGAATAAGCGGTATAACCTCGGTTGCTGATTTATTGTCAATTATCCCTCTGCTACCTGCCCGATTCACTACAAGTGAGTAGAATCTTCTCCAGTGTATAGACCTGTACCTTCTGTACCTCTGCGACATGCCTCTTCAGTGAAAGATGTTATAGCAGAGTAACACTCGTCTTAAAAGACTCCTCAATAGACATGTGCTGTATCCTGCACACTAAATAAATATGGTTGATATGCTTTGGTTGAGTGCACATATAGTGCTACGTCGGTGAGAAACTTACCTTCAGCTGGCAGGTGACTCTCTCGTAGGCTTTGATGAGGCGGTTTTTGTGGTACATCATAATACCATATTGCTCTTTGCTCTTGGTGTTGAAACCAAAGGTGATTGTAATGGGTTTCTGACAACAACTTAAGGACCGAAGACAGTCAAAGCATATAAAAATATTTTGATAATTAGATCTCACACGTTCATCAGCAGTTATCCACTGGACGTCCTCAACATGCTATTCATTCACTCTCTCCATTACTTGGTAGAAGGATACAATGTTTGGGATTTTTGGTCTGTATTTGTCCTTGACGGTGTTTGCTAGACTTTTGGAGATGAGCTCAGTTCTTACTTTCTGCCCTCGAATGATAATCTGCATTTTGGGTTTCAGGTAGAGAACACTGCAGTACGCCTAATCCAAGAATTTTCATGAACACACATACACATTGCACTGGGTTAGGTAGGTGAACCTCTCCAACTAACATCTATACCAGTCAACATAATACCTGGAAGCTTACCCGCAGTGAGTAGTCGCTCTCTGGACCCGACTGCATTACGTGCTCTTGCTTTTTGTACTGCTTCCCGGTACTCTCATATACATCGGGCGGGATTCTGATGTCATAGCGATCGGTCAAGTAGTCAAAATCCGCCTGTCCTGATGTACTCCTGTAGTGGTGTAAAGTTTCGTACAATGTCAATATTCTCTTACAACCTAGAGGTATGCCAAAAAAATCGTTTCACATATCAAAAATCGATTCTCATTTACTACGATTCAGAATCGATTTTAAATGTCCCAAAACCGATTCTAAGTCATGGTGAAGTCTCGCATTACGTAATTACAAAATTACGCAAGACTTTACGCAGCAGGTTCTGAGACACACTCATGCGCGGAAAAGTTTCAAAACAGATGGAGGAAAAAGATATTCAACCTGTCCCGTCTTCATTTAAGGCAAAAATATGGGTTCATTTTGGTTTTTACCGAATGCCAGGGAAGACCGAACTTGACACAACTTAGCTCGTGTGCAAGGCTTGAGTAACGCAGTGAGCACAGGAACGTACACACCGTGTGAAATAATATAGAGAAGGGTGGACCCAAGTGCCGGCTCGCAAGAGCAAGACGTTTGACACTTGTCAAATGTATTAGCGAGAGGGAAACGCGCACAGCGACCAAGAACGAACAAACAAAACAATGCGGAAGACTCAACGCGCAAAATAATAGAAACCAAAACTATGAGGGTAAGTAGTAAATATAAACAAAAATATAGCCGCAAGCGGCGATTGGCGGGTTCACACACAAATAGGCATATTTTGGCCTCAATAGGCAAAAGGAAGCCCAAAAGGTCCTTTAGACCTAAAAGTGAAAAGAAGCTGTTTGGGTTTGGCCAGTGTGTGCTCTACAGATGTGTGTGATGGCATCGGCGTGTGTCAGAAAGGGAGACACAGAAATAGCACATCTGGCTAGGGCTGCATCTATGCCAGACCCGGGCAAACAACGGCCCGCGGGCCACATCCGGCCCGTTGTGCATCCCTGTCCGGCCCGCGAGAGGCCAATCATAAATTTAACAAATATCTATGTCGTGCGTGCAATACAACTGTGACGCTTTTATTTTGAAAGCGCTACGTTTGTGTTAATTCCGTGTGGATGTACGTGCTTATGTGTGAGCTGTGCGAGAAACAGTGTAGGTGATCAGCGACAAGTTAAGGCAAAATTTATACTTTCGCGAGTTAACGTAGCGCGCGACTCCGCACCCCTCGCACAAACCTCCGCGAACGGCGGAACATTTACGTGACGAATTATAATTGTGCATTGTGTTCCAGGTTTGAAAAGTGCTGGAATGTTGGCTAAAGTACTTGAAAATGCTTGAAATTGTAACTGTATTTCGATTCACAACAAATAGCTGACTGAACAGGGGGTATTCCAGAAAGCGGATTTAGTGACGAAACCGGGTAAGAAAACTCAGAGTTAACGAAAACTCAGGATTTTCCGTTCCAGAAACCGAGCTTAGAGAGAACCTGAGTCAGCTGGGAAATATTGAAATGGACCTTGAAAGTGCCGTAGAAAGCTAGGTTTAAGCCTGGTTTATACCTGACGCGGCGCGAGCAGCGCGGGGGTCCGCGCGGCGAAAATGACGTAATCGCGGTGGCTCTGCCCGTGCGCGAGGGCCTCGCGCGCTGTCGATTCGCGAGGTCGTGCACCTCTCGAATTTTGTAACTTCACGCGCACGCCGCGCCTCAGCGCGATGGACAAAGTCATGTTTGCAGGGTTCATACACCTTTACAAGGTGGAATTAAATTATTTCCCAGCACGTTAAACTTAATTAAGTTAAATATTTATACATGTACTCGAAATGATTCAAAATAATTCGCTTTTTTATCACATTATTTAATGGTTGTTTAAAGTCTTCACGTTCTCTCATGTTTCGTCCTGGAATTACAAGAGGCTCGTATTTGTTAATGTAATACAAGAAAACTTCATTCAGATGGCTATTTGTTGTGAAACGAAGTAGTTACAATTTCAAACATTTTCAAGTATTTAGCCTAAATTCCAGCACTTTTCAAATCTGAAACAAAAAGCAACATTAAAATTGGTCAGGTAAATGTTCCTTCCATTGTTTTTGAGGGGTGTTTCTTTATACTAACACACATCGTTTCGGACAACACTACACAGAATGTGACGTGGCAAGTATAAACGCCTCCACCAAGTTAGTGCGAGGTGGGTGTGGCCACCGTAATGACGTCATTTTCGTTTGTGTGGCCCTCTGACACAATTCAGGTTTCTCATGTGGCCCCTTGTAAAAATTAATTGCCCACCCCTGATCTATGTGAACAATATAGGAAGGCCTGCCTGTGTCTATACATGATTGGGCCTGTATATTACCGACAGAGAGAGATTGAGGGAGCCAGAGACTATGCTTTGTTAATTCACTCTTTACACACCTAGCATGCCTAACATGACTGCCCGTGTATTCAAAGTATGAATGTAGTCTGCAAAGCCTGGCATTACATGACTGACATGACTGGCATGACTGACATAACTGATATGACTGGCATGACTGAAATGACATCACTGGCATGACAAACAAAAGTAACATGACTGATATGACTGACATAACTGGCATGACTGGAATGAGTGACATGACTGGCATGACATGACTGATATGACTGACATGACTTATGTCTGACATGACTGGACTGACATGACTGATATGACTGGACTGAAATGACTGACATGACTGGACTGACATGACTGTTATGACTGGACAGACATGACTGGCAATACGACTGACATTACTGGCATGACTGACACATACTATACATATACTATAGATATGCATACAAACTATACATACATTTAGGTAGAAGTGTGTATGTGTGTGTGGTAGTGTATGTACTCAAACTATGACAACATACTAATACATATACATGCATAAGCATACATAGAAACTATACATACATGTAGGTATAAATGTGTGTGTGTCTGTGTGCTTGTGTGAGAGAGAGACAAAAAAGAAGCCAAATATTAGTTTGTATGAGCATGTGTTAGTCACTGAGATATGGGTGGGTATGGCTAGGGAAGTGTCATTGTGAATGCTATAGGAAGGCCTGCTTGCACCTGTATGTGTGTGTGCCTGGTTAATAGACACAGAAGCATTGTTCAAACATGCAATACTCAAATTGCACATATTTGCTCAAAATGTACCAAAAATGCTTCAAACTGGCTGTTTTTTTTTGCATTGCATGTTTGAACAATTGATGCAGAACTGTTAAATAACTCGCTATGATGTATAAGACATGTAAAAACATTATATGCACTCAATAAAACTGCTCAAATATGGAAAATCGTGTCGAAAATATGATTTTCGGGTAGATAATGACGCCCTTGGGGGACCACTAAATATTATCATAATGACTTAAATTTTTTACTAAATATTTAGTACTCAGTCCTCAGGGGTAACAAAGTTGATATCTTAAGTTCTATTTAGATTATTAATCAGAGGTCTCATTTAATTTTAGGTTTTATATCAATGTTTATCTCACTAGCTGAGGTAGGTATAATTAGAGATTAATAGAGTTAAGGTAAGTATAATTGAATCACTAAGGTAAGTATAATTATTAAGGTATTAAGGTATGTATTGAAAGTATGTATAGGAGTATTAAGGTATGTATTGAAGGTAGGTATTCGTTTGATTTCACAGATTAAGAGGTAAGTATTTGTTTTGTCTATTGCTCTACAATATAATAAATCAATGTTATTTCTCTCTCAACACCATAAATGATTTCTAGCAATTCACATAACCAAAATAATAAAACAATCAATTAAAATAAACAAATAACAACAATATAAAACAGTGAATATCAAAGTGAAACAGTAAATATCAAACTCAATGCTCAGGTTCCTTGGGCTTTTGGCTCGCCAGCTCGTATCCCACACGACTGGCAACCAGGCGGCAGGTCCGAGCAGAATTCAGTAGAATTCGTCCCAATCAAAACTGGCCTATTCATACAAAACAGGGCCTTTAGTGTTCAATCACAACTCGTTTCACATTTGTCAACTAATTACAGTAACTTCATTTTCATATAGCTCCGGTTACACATTTAACATCTCCAAATATATATAGTATATATACACATCACAGCCCCGTAGTCACAACATTACAGTGATACAGCTTTAGCTTAACAGCTAAGAGGTACACACGAAAAGGATTTGTTTAACCCGTTCTTAACTCATCAGCCCAGTAGTTACACAGTTAGCTAGGCATATATGTATCCATAAAACGTATTACCAATGCACACAAAACCAACCCAACGCGTCAGCCTTTAGGAGAGCATAACTTAACTCACCAAATCCGATCCGGAGTTCAGCAATTGGGCGCCGAAACTCAGCTCACCGCGTCGATAATCCAGTCACAAAGTACTCATTCAATTTCTCGTTCTGCCTGATTCGCGATCCGAACGGCTCAGATTTGCGATCGTCGTTCACACAGGACGTGCTGGACTAGCTAACCCAAATGCTGATTGGTTGGTTTTTTGCGCAGTGGCTGTTAAGAGTTTTCATTGGCTAAGTAGTGTCGGGTTTAGCGGTTCTATTACCACCAGCTACTTCAGGGTTTCTACTGGTCAGTTTTTGCCGCAGGAGCGGTCCTATTGCTGCCGTTTGAGCTTAAATATAATAATAATTATTTTAAAATATTTATTTCTACTAATTTATTAATTATAAATTTATAATTTTAACTAATATTATTAAATTAAATACCCATTTTTAATTCCTTACTAATTATAATATTATTTATTAATATTTTCATATCACATGTCAACCAACCAACCAGGATTCCACAACCTCCAAACAACCACTTGGAGCAGTATGTCCAAGGGGTGTCAGCCCCAGTAACCTGGGTTACATCTGGGTTTCCCTCATTGCACCTCTGCCAAGTTTGATGTTTCTGGGCCTTACGGTCTAGGCTGCAGTATGCGTTTTACAGCCTGAAAAATAATAATAAGAAGAAAAACTCGAGCAATTACAATAGGGTTCCCACACTATGTGTGTGAACCCTAAAAACTACGTGGAAAATACAACGTGTGGAAAATAACACTTAAACGTATAGAGACAGGAGAAAGAAACTAAATAACAACAGTAACTTAAAAACAGCGCGGATAAATGCAACACAAAAACTAAGTATGCCAGGGGAAGTAACTGGCAGCAGGCAAAAAACGCCGCAGCAAAATAAAACCCTTCCCAAAAATAAAGGCAAAACGGATAGGAAGAAATACAGGATTGGGAAAACTTGAGATGGGTCAGGAAGCGACGCAGGAGAAAGATACTTGAATAAGTAAAGAGAAAGCATAACAGAGAGAGGTGGTGTAACGATTCAAGGGGCGGGTGTGACGCAAACGCAAGAAAAGGGTGGTTTATTCTAAACAAAGGTAACGGATAAAATGAAGGAAGACAACGACATCTAGGTAAGTAGGCGACAAAGGGCAGAGGACCAACAGGAAACCAAGGAGGGAACAGGGCAAAAAGGGGAACACAGGTGAGTGCAAAACAGGACTAACAAGAGTGTCAATGTCTAGACAGTTCAGCATGGAGCCAGCCCCAGGCCCACAGGCGGGCAAGGCAGTCACTGTGGGGGCTGGCGTGGGCTGAGGAGTGTCCTGGGGAACCGGCAGAGCCGGAGGAGTGTCCAGGGGAACCGGGGAGTGGTCCATGGGTACTGGCAGGTCCGGCTGAGGGACAGCGGAGACCGGGGAGGCCAGCGGAGGGGCCGCAGGGACTGGCGGGGGCCGCTGGCGGGCAGCGGGAACAGGCGGGGCCCGCTGGCGGGCAGCGGGAACAGGCGGGGCCCGCTGGCGGGCAGCGGGAACAGGCGGCGTCGCCGTGCAGACGTCATCGGAGGGCGAGGTCGCCGTGCAGACGTCATCGGAGGGCGAGGTTGCCATGCAGACGTCATCGGAGGGCGAGGTCGCCGTGCAGACGTCATCGGAGGGCGAGGTCGCCGGGCTGACGTCATCGGGGGGCGTGTCCGCCGGGCTGACGTCATCGGGGGGCGTGTCCGCCGGGCCGACGTCATCTGGGGGCGTGTCCGCCGGGCCGACGTCATCTGGGGGCGTGTCCGCCAGACTGACGTCATCTGGGGGCGTGGCCGCTACACTGACGTCATCCCGGGCCCGAGCTGGCCACTCCTGGGGTGAGTGGCCACTGCGTCCCCCCAAAAAATTCTTGGGGGGCCTTTGGGGAGTGGCTTCCAGGATGCAGTCATCGGGGGGATCGTCGTCAGGAGCAGGCAGGAATGCTGGGGTGATGTTGTCAGCCAGAGAGACGACTCCAGCGAACCTACTCAGCATAAGGTTGCAGAACCCCTCCACAGTCCATGCCTCAACTAAACGAGTGGCTAATATTATGTTCGCCCACTCTAGTGCCTTTCCTTCTAGCAAGGAACGCAGGAATAAAACCAGGAAGCTGTCAGGAGGTCTTGGGCATGTTAGGAGTCTGATATACTCCGTACTCTGCATAACGAATGTCTCCGCTGGTGCTTGTTCTCCGTTATAAATATCCGGGCAGTAAGCAAGAGAGGGTAAGTTCCTAGGGTTACCACTTGCATCTTTCACAAACCTTGATTGAAGGTCGTTCAAGCTATCCCAAAAACGATTCCTAACTTGGGGCATATCGTGGTTAGTGAGAACTGGCCTTTCCTGCTGCGTCATACTTTAGGGTCGGTCCTTATGTAACGATTCAAGGGGCGGGTGTGACGCAAACGCAAGAAAAGGGTGGTTTATTCTAAACAAAGGTAACGGATAAAACGAAGGAAGACAACGACATCTAGGTAAGTAGGCGACAAAGGGCAGATGGGTAACGATACAGAGGAATACCAGGACAATCGAGTAGACATGTACATGAAACAAATACCAACAGACGCCTAAGCACAAGACTATAACACAACTGAGACTAAACGGTTACACTGTAGCGAACACGGAAACATGAACACAATTTAAACAACCGGGAGCAAAGAGCACATCTATTATAACCTAACAACAAAACCACACAGGTGAGGGGAAACAAGGAAGGAGATACCACACAGAGAACAGGGAGGAATCATATCTTAACTGACGAGGGGAAGACTACAAGAAGACAAAAGGGAACAAGAACAAAAATGGAAAGCAAACCCGAATGGGAAGGAGAAGACGCAGGCTACAAACTGACGCGGGGAGAAAGCACAGGGGAGACAGGAACACCGCAGACTCACAAGGACCGACAGGGGGGTAAAACACTACGGGGATTAAATACACTGAAACAGGGGAGGTTGACGAGACTCAGGTGTTCGAGACTAACGACGAGGGCGTGACACAGACGGAGGGACGAATGGGAGCGGGAGCTAGGCGGGACCAGAGAGGAGGGAGGGGCTGGACGTGACAGGTGGCGAGACACCTTCAAACGAGGAGCAACCACAGCGAAAGCAGAGACTGGCTGAGAACGTACAGTTACGCTGGTTTAGTCTGGGACTGACTCTGGTGCCCCTAGCAACAGCTGGGGGAACATCATCCGAGCCAGCCCTGACAGCTTGTAGAATTAAGCTCAAGAATTTTGGTAATACAACAAAAAGCATTTTATTTTCCCAAAGCACTTAATTTTTGTTAATTAAATGTGAAAGACACTTTATTTTCTGTGTTTGTCATTCTGTCTTGCAAAGCAGACTGTCGTAAATCATGCGGTTTTATAGATTGAAGCAGAAATTTTTCTAATGAATGAATCTAATCTAATCGGAATCGAATCGTGAGATAGTAAACGATTCCCACCCCTAATGTCAACATTCTCTTACAACCTGCGAGAGTTCTCGTATTTCTGGACAGAACTTTAATAACCATCTTAATAACTCTTTCCTTCACTTATTCACCAATACACTTTCTCATATCTATCTTTCTTTTCCATCTCTTCTCTGGGAAAGTACTCACTTGCGGAGGTTCCAGATGATGATCCGGGTCCCGGCGGAGTTTGTTGAGCACGGACCTTTGATGGCGTCGAGTTCACACAGCAGCTCCTCTTTCGTGTTAAACAGCGAGTAGTGAAGGATATCTTCCAGACTTGCAGCATGCTCCGACACAGGGCAGGAGAGTGAGCCAGGTCAAGGGCCAAAAGGTCATTCAGAGGTGATAAACATAATAAGGGAACTAAAATCTTATAGTCCTTCTCAACCAACAAGGATTGGGTTTCGTTCCAGTTTCTGGTTCTGAGAACCTTGATGCCATCAAAGAAATGGCTGTTTTTGGACCAATATTTGTTGGAACTAGGAATGTGTTATCAACAGAGGAAGTGGCACAGTGCACAACAGAGTTAAAAAGTAGCACCCAGACGGCAGAGCGCACAGATTACCTGCAAGCATTTTGGCCATTTGTTTCAGATATTTGTTTATATTTGTTTAAGAGCCTTTTCTTATAAGGCCCCCCAGCTTTGGAATAATCTTCCTAAATGTGTCCGGGACTCTGACACAGTCACAATCTTTAAATCTAGGTTGAAAACCCACTTATTTAGTCTAGCGTTTGATAATTAATATCCCCCTTAGATAAAGGTACAGATCCAGGGGTTCATAGACGAAGGGTTTTATGGTAGACTGGGGTGCTGGTGCTGTCATCCTGTCACTGCTCGTGGTCACTCAAGTTTGTTGACAGTGCAGTGGACGGATGCCATTGTCTCAGAATGCCCCCAAGCCTATGTTACCTTCTGGTTCTGCCTTTTTTTTTAGCTAGGCTGTAATAATTTAACTTAGTGCCGGAGTTGCTGCCACACTCCAGAAATGTTTATAATTTTACCTGTCCTGTATATGTCCTCATACAGAGCTAATTTTCCCTGTTTCATTTCTCCACATGGCTGCCCGCCTGCTTGAGGAATAATGAGATGAGGAGAGACAAGCGATCCATCCTGGCCGGCCACCTCCTGCCTAACCGGATGCCTACACCATGATGGGCATTATTACATCTTTTTCAGTCTAAATGGACATTATTGCATCTTTTACATTCTGTCTACATTCTGTCTATATTGTTGTTGTCATGGTGACCGGTGTCGGCCAGAGGAGGATGGGCTCCCCCCCCATGTGGACAAATATGCAGCATCACTGTAGCTGAATTCAGCGCCCTAGGCTCTGGGATTTGTTTTGGTGGAAATGTGAACAGTGTTTTAAATCAGGTTCCTCATTGGTTCCCACTCCATTTAGATAAGGATATTGGTCTGCCCAGTGCATCTGAACATGGCTATAGGCACTGCAATGTGCTGTGCATTTATCTTCTCCAGGTACGTCTGTGACAGTAGTCCTACACACATAGTGTCTGCTTTCTTTGTGAACACGATGGCATCCTTCCCCAGACGCATGGAGCCAGACTTAAAACCGTTACCATACATGCCCACAGGGACGTGGCCGTTCACCGTCGGCTTATCGCTGAAGCCAAAACTGAGTGAAAAAGAAAGAGTGAAAGAGCCTCAGTTGATAAGAGTCTCAGGATCATTAGACGTCAAGAAGGCATTACAGAGGACCAATGTAGGAGAGATGTTGAAAGCAGGCAGAAATTAGAGGAACTGAAAGCAGAACACAAGGTTTTTTAAATGTGTGAATAAATGGCTTGTTAAAAGGCACTAAGACACACAAATTATCGCTAATTATATATCATCGTTCATTTTATAACACTGCCTTACATAAAGTCTGGTTAGCAAAACATGAATAAAATGGAGCGTCAGAATAACTAGATCGCTGACAAGCCCCATCCAGAATGAAGCTGGTGCTGCCTCCCTTGATACGTCCCCTACCTGAGCATTTTGTGCATCTTGTCATAATCCATGCCTGCTCCGTTATCCATGAAGGTGAGGCAGTCATGGCCTTTGATCACAGTTTTATCAATCCAGAACTTCTTGGCATTGACATCATAAGCGTTGTCTGAGGACAGAAACAGCAAATCACTTTTCATATTATCCACTGTGACACAGCAAAGCTTCCTGTTTGATGAGTTTCCTCGAGTGTTTGAGATCAAAATCAGTTATAAAACGCATATGTGAAATGAAGACCATGTCCCAAAATATATCCTGCATATTCTGAAGAAGCAGTTTACATGCTTAATTTAACTTTCCTGAAACTGGTAAACATTTAGTCATATACCTTAAATGGTGTATGGTGGTAAAATCTTCAAAAACAGTGGAGAGGAGCTGAATATGAAGTGCTAACAGCTTTGTAGCCATCTTAGATTTAGTGCACATAGTACAGCAGACATGCATAGTACTGCATCTGGTGCTGCAGTAAACAGTTACAATCCATGCCAAGGCACAACCTACTACACTGTTCCGGGGGAGAATAAATCACCCACAGCACATACAATCTGTAGCACTGGCGCGGCTCTTGGTTTTCAATGCTCGTACATGACAGGCCAAAAAGTACCCAAGTATACCCCTATTCTGTTGAGGCGGGGCTAGGGCAGACAACACGTAACTGGGAAGGAGGGCGGAGCTGGACGTGACAGACCTACTTCACATTTCGACTGAATTCAACTGCAAGACCTTTAGCTAGATGTGATGCTGTGATTATAGCTTATATAAGCCTTAGAATATTGGCAAAGTAGCAACATCTAAAAAAGCTATTTAATATTTCGTAATACTCACTATGTAGGTCAGTATTAGTGTAGCAATGGAGTATCATATCAATAAAGGCAAGCAATCAGCAGAACAAGTAGAATTAGCAGTGACTCACCAATCAGCTCAGCAATAGCACTGAAGGGCCAAGTATGGCTGGTGGAGTTTGAATGCAGGTAGTTTGGATTAAGCTTCAATGGGAGAAGATCAGTAGCATTAGGAAAAATACTTTGAAACAGAGCTGGGCAATATGACCAAAAATGTTATTGCAATACATTTTTCTGTTATTGCTCGATCTCAATAATTTTCACTATATAAAATCTGTAACAATGTCACAGCTTTTAAAGGAATGTCCTTCTTTAAAAAAGGCAGACCGAATACATTCATGCACAGAGTATGCAAATTGCTCAAACCCACACTGAAATTTAAATTTTACATTTTGATTACCATGCCCAAATAATAAAAACCTGGCTACCATAAAGGATTTTTGTTATCCGTGCCCTGGGTCATGATACACTAACCCTAACCCTAGATTTTTTAATCTCAAACAATTTACTGAAACATAAAGCCTGCTTTATACCTCCGGACACGGACGAATTTCGTCCGTCCGTACCAAACGTAGCCTCCGTAGGGGGCCACTATAAGGCCCATTCACACCCTACGGTAATTACGGATACGGACCCTTTCGTCCGGTTCCGGAGGTCGTTTCATCCGTCAGTGGGTCCGTTGCCAGAGCGCTTACGAATCCGTAGTAACGGAGCAATATAAACCGCAAATCAGGGGGCAGTAGAGAGTCAGAAGCATCGAACGTACACCAATTCGGGAAAATCAATGAAGAAGAGTACTGGACTTTAAAAAATGACGCTCGAGTTAGAAGAGAAACTTTGCGAGTTGGTTAGAGGCTACATTCTGCTACGGTGCCAGGTCATCGCGATAAACAGCGATGCAAAAACAGCTGGGAGGAGATTGCTGGTGCGCTGGTGCCGGAAATTTGACTATACTGCCCTCTAGAGGATGTATTAAAAAAAATCATAACAACGTTGGAAACGGAAAGAGGTATAGTGGCCCCCTACGGAGGCTACGTTTGGTACGGACGGACGAAATTCGTCCGTGTCCGGAGGTATAAAGCAGTATACCTCTTTCCGTTTCCAACGTTGTTATGATTTTTTTTAATACATCCTCTAGAGGGCAGTATAGTCAAATTTCCGGCACCAGCGCACCAGCAATCTCCTGCCAGCTGTTTTTGCATCGCTGTTTATCGCGATGACCTGGCACCGTAGCAGAATGTAGCCTCTAACCAACTCGCAAAGTTTCTCTTCTAACTCGAGCGTCATTTTTTAAAGTCCAGTACTCTTCTTCATTGATTTTCCCGAATTGGTGTACGTCCGATGCTTCTGACTCTCTACTGCCCCCTGATTTGCGGTTTATATTGCTCCGTTACTACGGATTCGTAAGCGCTCTGGCAACGGACCCACTGACGGATGAAACGACCTCCGGAACCGGACGAAAGGGTCCGTATCCGTAATTACCGTAGGGTGTGAATGGGCCTTAACCCAACAGGTGGTGGGTTTACACCAACAAAAAATGTCAATATCTCAATAACTTGTCGTTTGTCCTTGAGCGTCAATTACAGCTTGACAACATCGTCTCAGACTGTTCACAAGTCGACTTATTATAAATAAATTGTCTGAAATTAGGCCTGTGTTGTTCATGCAGTGGCACAATGACTGGATAATGATGCCATTCGAGTAGTATGGGTTGGTCAAAGTGTAGGGCAGTTCTGTATTGACTACACACATCTGTCCAAACTGTACCACCACCACCAGACGTGTCTGGTGATAGTAGTGGCTGATGCACTCTCCTTGATGTCTCCAACATAAAAAGGCCACAGACCGAACAGACAAGATGTCCAATGCAATAGAGCAAAGACAGACAGATATGTAAATGTTCTGTGAGAAATGCATTTTTTCCCCACAATGCATGTATTGTTTTCAGACCCACAGTCTTCTGCTACTTGTATTGTTAAAAACTCCCAACTCCTGTAACACAGCTAGATACTAGCCTACTAGCAAAGTAAAATGAGCCAGCAGCTTGCTAGCCAACTAGTGATGGGCAAGTGAAGCCTCATAAAGCACCGAGGCTTTCCTAACAACTGTGCCGAAAAAGTTTCAAAGCTACAAGACTTCAGTGACGGTGACAGCTGGTGGACAACTGAAGCCATAGCAACCTCTAAAGAGCATCACTGAAGCAATGGCACTGTTTCAAACCTATGACAGCAGTAAAAGTTCAGAAAAGTCTAAGTGGTCATTCATTTATACCAAATAATGATTATGTTGTCATTACAATAAAATATTAAGATGCTCTCCCCCCATACTAACACATTCCAGATTAACCCATCGAATAAATGCAAATTATATTAAAGAGGTTAAAGTTTAAATGTTGGTTAAGGGTGATGTGTAATGATGCATCTTATATAGCTGGTATCTCAAACCTGTCAAGCTGTCATTGTCTCAGAACGCATTGAAACGCCGTGAGCCAATGCCACACACTGAAAGACAATGAGCCAACGAAAAGCGTCGCAATATTTGGAATCAATGAAGCGCAAAGCGAAACAGCGATGACCTTCGAAGCTTCGAACGTCATCGGTCACGGCACACAGGTGTTTCGAATCACTCCGCTTCAGAAAAAGTCACACGCGCTCCGAAGCTTCGGTGTCATTTGCCCGTCACTACAGCCAACCCTACTTTACACATTTGGATGGCTTACTCCTTGTGTTAGGCACTTACACACTGATGACACGAATCTGAAAGGCAAACATGACAGACACTCCAAATGTTCATTTAGCTATCTTTAAAGACACTTTGAATATACATCTACATAGATACACGTCGAAATAATCGGTAGCTAGATAGATAGATGGCTAAAAGTTAGGCTGGATGTTTGACACCGGCGTGAGTCAAATTAATCAAGTGACCACACGACAGCAATTTTTGACGTTAAACGACACCGAGTTTCGCACCCAGTAAGTCAACAGAACAAACAACGCAAAAAATATCCAAATTCCTTTAAGAACTACGCAGCAAATGTATAAGACGTTAATTAGCTATGCTGACGAAAGTGACAGGACAGCAGCGTTAATGATGAAACGAAACTGAGAGTTGTTTCGCATTAAGTCAACAAGATTCATATTATATTTATTATATGTAAAAAACAAAGTCTTCCAGAGTTATCCTATCTGGCATTTGTCCTAATTACCTAGCCAAGTAACTAATGCACCTCAGTAATAACTACGGATAAAGCGCCTACATTCGTGACAGCGTATGCTACGTGAGTTTTTAAGTAATCCTTTTGGAAAGATGAAAGCATTTCCAACAGTGTCATAAAACCCATCAACTAAAACGACATGCGTGGTTTCCTTCAAGCGAGGTCAGTGTAAATGCCCACATGTATCCCTAGGTCATTTAATAAGTTATAAGCTACGTTAATATCTTACCGCACTTAGAGGTATTCCTTTATCGGTATGTGCTGCCATCTTGAACGCCACAGTTCTGAACATTTGTGCTGCCCATCACTCGACTTTCACGTCAGTGTTCACGCCCGTAGAAGCAATTTATGGATATTATCTGTCAATTCGTGCTATAACGATCGAATGTTTTGGGTTTTTGGGAGGAACCTTTATTGATTTCTGCTGTCTATTTAATTTAAGACCACTGCTTAATTTTTTTTCATTTTCACATTGTTATACTTATTTCAGAAATGATTATAATATGCTAGTAATCTGTCATTTTTTCACTCCTATTAATAACCTGGAACATTCTGTTTGACATACTATTAATGAGGTTTTGCAAAATAATGTTTTTCCAAGTCTCTGAAATTGCTGTTTTGAACTCTTCAACAGTGGTATACTGCTTCCCTTCTATGACGTGCGGAGGAGCAGACACGAAGACAACGGAATCGGTGCAAACACAGACTTTTACTAACAAAAAACACGCAGCTTCAATACGGAAGTGCAAGCACAGAACAACAACACTCACACTGGCATGAAACCTTAGACAAAGACGAGCACAAGACACTGCGCGAACGCACATTAAATAGGTGAGTAACACATACCCTCGTGATCTCGAGACAAGGCACAGGTGCGACTACGAACATGCTCACAGACAACCCACACCCACGGAACTACATACATGGACATAACTGCACGCAGACGACATAACGACACGCACACAGGGAAGGGTCCGGAGCTGTGACCGTGACAGAGTCCGCCACCAGGGGCTCGCTACTCCCGGAGCGTCCCGCGCAGCTGGAAAGCCCCGAACCTACACCGACGAGCAGGTCCGGAACCACCGGGATCACGAGCCTCCGAGAGCCATCTCCCCCGATGGTGGGAACCGCCGCGGGCAGCTCTAGAACACCCTCCCTGGGAAGACAGGGGAAAATACATTTAACACGGGCACGTTGACAAACACACACACTGGAACATTAAACACGAAAGGAACAAGAGGGAACAGGAAATTAGGGAAACACAGTGGTACAGACACACAAACAGGAACAGGCAGCCACGTTATCATCCAAGCTGCCTGCCAGAGCGCTAGCAGTGGCGCGACCCCTCCTGGGGTCGCAGGCGGGATAGGCGGCAGAACCCCTCCGGTCTTCGGGACCGACTTCTGAGCCCCCGTGGCGCTGCCCGACGCTCCCACAGGATGAGCGTCTGGTCTCTCCTTTTGGGACGCCTCGGGCGCTTTCTTGGGAGCGACTGGAGTGCATGCCCTTCGCCACTTACTGGCGGCTCTATGCAGCACCTCCGCGGGCAATCCGGACCCCCACATCGGGCCACGGACTGTGCCACCGCCCACTCGCGCTCCCGGGGACAGCGCCACCTCGCCCTCTGCCGTCTCCATCTCTTCTCCCTCGGAGTCGCTCCGACCTAGCGACATTGGCTCTTCAGAGGCCGGGTAGCGTGACCAGCTCATGCTGTTCCTCTCCGACGGGGCACGAGGAACCCCCTCATCTTGCGGACACCCCTTCTCCGTATGCACAGTGTCCTCCGAGCTAACTGAGGCATGGTCTTCTGTATCGCTCTCGCTGTTAGACCCGGAGGGGGTTGAGCAAACGGATGGGGGTGGACTGACGTTCTCCCCCTCCCCGTAAAATACCGTTGACTCGGAGCAAACAGACGGAGGTGGACTGACGTTCTCCCCCTCCCCGTAATACACCGTGGACTCCGAGTCAGACCCTCCAGAAAGTTGCGATGTTGCGATTTGCAACTTCAACGCAACTTCAAGCAAACCCCGCGAATTCAGGGCGGTGTTGCAACTTCAGCCAATCACCGCAACTTTCACGCAAATTTGACCGATCACTGACGTCGTCTTGATGTGACGTCGACAAACTCCCGCCTTACTTCCGTATATACGTTCAAGAGGAGCAGACTGAAAGCAGCATGAGCGACGAAAATAACGGCAAAAAGATCGAGAAAAGCAGTATCCCGGTACACTACATGAAAGCGGGGATAAACTGTCCAGATCCGACCCGTGAATTGATTATCTATGGCCCCCTGGATGATATTTAATTACTATTAGAACCGGCCCGCAGGCCACAGCCGCCCGATGGTGTTTTGCACGCACAAACACTACATTCCCCACAATGCAACGGTAGCCCGCGAAGTCACTGCAGCGCACACAAGCGGCGAGGGTCTGAGATAAAGTTTATAAGTTTAAACTTTAAACTGAGATAAAGTTTAAAGTCAGAGATAAAGTTTATTTATCTCTGATCCATATGTATGAGTTACTAGTTCGCTCTGGCGCCAACCACTGGCGATCGATCTCGATATAATACTTAATTTGTGTCCATTTTACAGGTCGCCCGGTAACAACTTACGTTCGCTAACCCCGCCTCCCCCCCCTCGGTCAACAATTAATGTTTGCCACCCCCTCCAGGTTCAAATCTCACTCCAAGCGATCTTGAAAAGTTGGCAACCCTGAATAAATAGGTAAATAGATAATTAAAATGGACTACTAAATAGAGGAAAACATACAACATTTACTCCCTATTGTAATGTACTCACAAAAAAGCAAAAACACCGCAACTTCCATCGCAATTTTTTTGAAAAACACCCGCAACATCAAACATTTTAGCCCGCAACAATCACAAAAAAGGCCCGCGAAATCCTGGTGGGACTGCCGAGTACATGGATGGGGGAGGACTGACCTCTTCCTCCGCCGTTTCGGGGTGCCCGTTGGCATCGGAGTGGACCGACGGAGTGGGGCTGGTTTCCTTCTCGGCCTCCCCATAGTACACCGGTGGCGCGGAGCGCACTGATGACGGGGGACCAACCGTCTCCTCTTCCGACGTCTGGGGAGCTGCAGACGTGGGGGGAGGGCAGCTGGCTTCGCCCTCGCTCTCCTCGTCCGAACACACGGAGGGAGGGAGACTCTCCTCCTCTCCGCTCCCAAACTCGTATTCGGGGGGAGTGAGGGCAAAGGCGTCTACACCCACCACTATGGGATCACTGGACTCCTCCTCAGGGAATACCAGGATCGGTGCGCTGTTCTCCTCCTCGGAGTATGCCAGGGCCGAAGCGCAGTGCAGCTCGCTCCACACCCTCCGTGCGGCCAGCCGGAAGCACTCTGCCTCCGCCTCGGTCTCAGCCGCCTGGGCTTGGCGCAGCAGGTTGGCGCACACGGGGTCCTGCTGCATCCCCTCGACTGGGACCTGCACGTCGCGACGAAGTGCAGGGGAAGAGGCGTGATGGCGCTTGGTCTTCTTCTTCCCCTTATTGCGTGCCGACGTGTATCCTGGCATCTTTGTTGGCTCGTCTTTCTGTGACGTGCGGAGGAGCAGACACGAAGACAACGGAATCGGTGCAAACACAGACTTTTACTAACACAAAACACGCAGCTTCAATGCGGAAGTGCAAGCACAGAACAACACTCACACTGGCATGAAACCTTAGACAAAGACGAGCACAAGACACTGCGCGAACGCACATCAAATAGGTGAGTAACACATACCCTCGTGATCTCGAGACAAGGCACAGGTGCGACTACAAACACGCTCACAGACAACCCACACCCACGGAACTACATACATGGACATAACTGCACGCAGACGACATAACGACACGCCCACAGGGAAGGGTCCGGAGCTGTGACCGTGACACCTTCAGTGTTAATCCTGTGTACCAAGATTCCCCAGAGGTTTTATTCAGGATTTAGGTCTGGGAAGCGTGCTGGCCAGTCTAGTAGATTTATTGTATGATCGTTTAACTATTGTTCCAGAATTCATACTGTAGGTAGGATCATTTTAAAAACTAAAATCAACATAATGTATTCAATGCACTTTACCTTAATGCATTCAAGTGGTTGCGCAACAGTCAGTGGTTTCCCCACTTTCTGACATCCGTTGCATTCCAAGATCTAAAAATACACATTAGTTATGATACTGTGCCTTCTTCTTCTTCTTCTTCTTCTTCATCTCTTTCAGCAATTCCCGTTTAGGGGTCACCACAGCGGATCAAATTCCTCTATCTGGCCCTGTCCTGAGTGTCCTCCACTGACACACCAGCCACTTTCATATCCTCTACCACTGCATCCATAAACCTCCTCATAGGTCTACCTCTCCTCCTCTTGCCTGGAAGTTCCATCCTCAAGACCCTCCTACCAATATACATCTCCTCCCTCCTCTGTACAAACCATCTAAATCTCGCTTCTCTAACTTTATCTCCAAAACATGCTACATGTGCTGATCCTCTAATAAACTCATTTCTGATCCTATCCTTCCTCGTCACTCCAAATGAGAATCTCAACATTTTCATCTCAGACACCTCCATCTCCCTCACCTGTCTCTTTTTCAGTGCCACTGTCTCCAGTCCATACAACACAGCAGGTCTCACTACTGTCCTGTAGATCTTTCCTTTCATTCTAGCCGATACCCTTCTATCACAGATCACCCCAGACAATTTATGCCATCCACCCCACCCTGCCTGCACTCTGTTCTTTACTTCCACCCTTACTCTGTACCCTCGACCCTAAGTAGGTAAACTCGTGAACCTTTGCCAGATCAACTCCTTGTAACTGGACCTGTCCACCGTCTGCCCTCTCCTTCACACACATGTACTCTATTTTACTCCTGCTCACTTTCATTCCCCCGCTCTCCAAAGCATATCTCCATCTTTCCAAGCTTGCCTCCACCTGCTTCCTACTCTCGCTACAGATCACAATGTCATCAGCAAACATCATAGTCCAAGGGGATTCCTGCCTAACCTCGTCCGTCAGTCTGTCCATGACAATTGCGAACAGGAAGGGACTCAGGGCTGATCCCTGATGTAGTCCTACCCCCACTTTAAACCCGTCTGTCATTCCTACCGCACATCTCACTGCTGTCACACTGTTCTCATACATATCCTGCACCACACTCACATACTTTTCTGCTACTCCTGACTTCCTCATACAATACCACAGCTCCTCTCTCGGTACTCTGTCATAAGTTTTCTCTAAGTCAACAAACACACAATGTAACTCCTTCTGTCCTTCCCTATACTTCTCCATTAACACTCTCAAAGCAAACATAGCATCTGTGGTGCACTTAGCTGGCATGAAACCATACTGCTGCTCACAGATCTCTACCTTTCCTCTAAGCCTAGCTTCCACTACTCTTTCCCAGATTTTCAGGCTGTGACTGATCAACTTTATTCCCCTGTAATTACTACAGCTCTGAACGTCGCCCTTATTCTTGAAAATCGGCACCATTATGCTTTGTCTCCACTCCTCAGGCATCTTCTGACCTTCCAAGATTCTGTTAAATAACCCAGTCAAAAACTCCACTGATGTCTCTCCCAAACATTTCCATGCCTCCACTGGAACATCATCTGGTCCAACTGCCTTACCACACTTCATTCTCCGAATTACAGACCTTACTTCCTCCTTGCTCACCTGGGGCACTTCCTGATTCACAACTTCTACCTCTTCTAACCTTCTTTCCCTTTCATTCTCTTGATTCATCAGTTCCTCAAAATACTCCTTCCACCTTCCACCTTTCTTGTAGATGTGAAGGCTCCCTTTTATTTGCCGTCATTCAGTGAAACAGCAGCACAAATAAGGAGATAATGCTTCTAATGTGCCGCTGTGCCGCTGCCCTGTACTTCCGGTATCACTGGGATGGGACAACAGGCACGGCACAACAACATCTCAGCTACAACTGGCTCTCTGCTAAAGCTAACATTGATTTACATTAACAAAATTTTGCGTTAAAATGTTGAACTTCAAGTTTATGTGAACGTCATGGGCTTTTTGTTTCTGCATATTATCTCTCTTTACCCCTACCAAGCTACTTACCAGCTTGATTGTCTTAAATATTGGAGGGGCATAATATCCACTCTTTATCAAGATTATTTATTCATGGATAAGTTAACCATGTATCAATTGTAATGTGTATGGAATCATGGGTTTTTAAAATTCACCCTATTTTAATGTGAGGGTTTGTTTGTATGTTTTTTTGTGGTGTTTTCTGTTCTGTTTCGATTCCAGGTTCTTCCTGGATTTTACCCCTACCCTTCCCTGTCCAGTCCAGTCTATCAAGTCCTTACCAGGGTTATCGTCATACGATGAGGATAAAAGTTCAAGAGACAGAGGGGGGGGGGTAGAAAATTATTTATGGCTAAGTTAACCATGTATCAATTGTAATGTGTATGGAATCATGTTTTTTTTTTGTTTTTTTTATTGACTCTATATATTTCTGTTTTAATAATTTCAGATGGCTGGACATAAATCTAACATTGTGTGGCAGCATTTCTGTGACGCCGGGGGCGTCGAGGCAGAAACAGCTGGAGGCACGGGCTTAGCATGACTGGTTTTATTGTCCATCATGCAAACAAACAGAAAAACTCCGGCCACTAGGCAGAAACAGTAGTCAAACTACAACACAAAGTAGAAAGGGAAGACGAGATGCAAAACAGGGGAGTCGAGCAGCAGACAGGACTAGGATTCCCATGGCGAGAGGTGAGAGTGCAGGCTGAATGCGCAGCACTGGACAGTGCGACCTGTGGGAATAAATACAAGCCCTAATAGATTAGGTGCAGGTGTCAGTACTCAGGCGACTGCGATGGGGGAGTGACTGGGCGTGCAAGGGTGTGTTCTGTGTGTTTGTGGGCGTGCGTGAGAGAGACGGCGTGTGTGTGCGCGCCCTCTGGTGGCGTCCAGGCCGACCCACCATAACAATTTCACTGAGCCAGCAGCACCAGAGAACGAGCAGACTGTTCTTTAGTTTTGTGTATTGTTTTTAAATTATTTTTATTATAGTATTTTATTAGTTTTCAAATAAAAAAATGAAAATATCGGCTTTACATATCAGCCATTGGCCACTACTGCCATCCAAATATTGGCATCGACATCGGCCATCAAAAAACCCATTTTGGTCGATGACTACTTTTTGAAAAGGTAATAAAGTCTATAAAACTATCTTACCTACAGTGTTGGTGCTAGAAGCACTTTCTGATAAGGTTGCAGTCTATAAAATTATCCTACCTGCAGTGTTGATGGTTGAAGCATGTTCTGATAAGGTAGACTATATTGAATACTATATTCGGTAACCGAGCTCTCTCACCTCTTCCCCACTAGCCCTCTGCACCCCTGGCATGCGCAGGCGCCGTCCACCCAGTGTCACTTAAAGGGCTAAGACTCCTTGAGTGGCCAAGTGCCTGTCCGTTAGGGAAGGGCGAGGCGAGGGCGACGAATCAACCGCCCAGACCGGCTCACACCGCCCGCAGGCGGGGCAGTTGAACAGGCCGGTTGATCAGCAGGGCAGGTAGGACCAACGACCGGGGGCCTCCCACGGCTCGCCGGCCATGGCGTCACCACAGCACCATCCGAGTCCAAGTGAGCCGGGTCCACGAATGCAATAAACGGGCAGCTTTCCAGAAGAAAATGAAAATGCCGCACAGCCAGGTACAGGGCGAGTAGCTTCTGGTCAAACGTGCTGTACTTGCACTCGGCGGGGCGGAGCTGGTGACTAAAGAATGCCAAGGGCTGCCAAACCCCATCGACCCATTGCTCATGTACCGCTCCCACGGCATAATCCGACGTATCTGTGGTGATGGTGATGGGTGCATCAGGTGAGGGGTCAACACGCATTTAGTCAAAAACCAGGAGCCTTTCACTAGTCCAATCCACCGAGTGCTTGGCGGCTTTGCCTTTGAGGGCCGTGTAGAGAGGGTGCACGAGGCTGGCTGCTTGTGGGATGAAACTGTGATTGAAGTTCGCCATGCCCAGGAACTCCTGCAGGGCCTTAATTGTAAGAAACGCTGGATAGCTTCCACTTTGGTAGGGAGTGGAACAACACCTGCCCTGGTGATGCGGTGACCGAGAAAATCAATAATGCAAAGTCCGAACTGGCACTTCGACGGGTTGATGATCAGGCCGTGCTGGCTGAGACACTCGAACAGGAGCCTGAGGTGCCACAGGTGCTCTGACCTTGAGGCGCTGGCCACCAAAATGTCATCCAGGTAGACAAAAAGGAAAGGCAAATCATGCAGGACACTGTGCATGAGGTGCTGGGATGTCAGGGCAGCATTTTTGAGGCCAAAAGGCATGCAGAGGAACTCGAACATGCTGAATGGAGTGATCACCGCTGTCTTCGGAACGTCTGCGGGATGCACGGGGACCTGGTGGTAGCCACGGACTAAGTCCACTTTTGAAAATTTGACCTTTCCGGCCAGACAGGTAGAAAAATCTTGCACGTGAGGAACAGGATAGCGATCAGGAGTGGTGACATTGTTGAGCCGGCGATAGTCACTGCAAGGGCGCCAGCCGCCGCCCAGGTTCTCGACAATGTGCAGTGGCGAGGCCCAGGGGCTGTCAGACCTACGCACAATACCTAGGCGCTCCAGTGTTTCAAACTCAGCTCTCGCTATTGCGAGCTTGGCGGGGTCCAAACGTCTAGCGCGAGCGTGAACAGGCGGGCCTGAGGTTGTGATGTGATACTCAACCCCATTCCAGCTGCTGTCCGAAGAGAGCGTGAGTTCCGTCAGATCTGGAAACTCCGTGAGGAGACGTGAAAAATCGTCTGAGACAGAGAACCCACCTGACCAAAGTAGAAAGGGAAGACGAGATGCAAAACAGGGGAGCATGGGAGAGAGCTGAAAATCTCCGGATTTACGAGACTGTGTCCGTCAGGAAAAGCAGGCTACTGGAACGGCCGACGCCTGTAACTGCTAGCAGGCATCGGCTCTCACTTTTACCGGCTTCCTGAAACTGCATGGTGAGCGGCAGCTTCTGGCCTTGGCCCCGTAATGCGCATGGTAAAAACAGAGAGCTGGGGAGGGTGGATGCATGGATGCGCAGACGGCAGCGCCAGAGGGGAGTGGGGGTGTACAGACACATGTGGCTGCAAAACACTGCTTGGCTAAGAAAATCTTATCGGCCTCCCTAGCTAACGCACGATAATCCCTGAAGGTAGAGCCCACCAAGGTTGCGCGAACGTCACTGGGCAACTGCTGAAGGAAAAGTTCTCTGAACAGAAAACACGGCGGGTGGTTGCCCAGTAGGGACAGCATGTGATCCATCAGCTCTGAAGATTTGGAATCAAAAGTGAAAGAAGCCTGCGGGCACGCTCTGACTCCGACAGCTCGAAAATTTGTTGGAGGAGCGACTTAAGGGCTTCATACTTATCGGCCTCCAGGGGGTCTTGAACAAAACTTACCACTCTGGAGGCGGTGCCGTTGCAGCGACGACATAATAATACCTTGTGTCGTCCTTCAGCAAACCAAACGGCGGCATGCTGCTCCCCAAACTCCGGCAATTTAAGTGCTACTGTGTTCGCCGACTGTAGTCATTTGTAGATCAGTCAGGAAGGACTCGGACTACAGCTCATCTTTAGCCAGCAGGCCTAGTTTACTCAACTCTCCTTTCACCTGTGACTATACATGTACATAATCCCACCTTCAGTACGGAAAGCCCAGAGGAACACAACTCACCACATCTCCCCTTCCCCAAAGTAGTGATAAAATCTGAAACAAAAACATGAACTACTGAAAACCTATAGTCTGACACTTAAAACAGGACTACTGAGAAAAAACCCAAAATAACATTTCACACCCTTTCAATTATTCTGTCTTACTATTGTACATAGTCTTTAAGCCATGCTGGTGCCTTCACCTCCCTCCTTGGATGGGCCCTTTCCACCTGCTCTCCCTACATTTACATTTACATTTATGGCATTTGACAGATGCCCTTATCCAGAGCGACTTACATTTTTTTATCTCATTTTTATACAGGTGAGCAATTGAGGGTTAAGGGCCTTGCTCAGGGGTACCTCAGTCATGGCCTCAGGTCTGGCAATCGAACCCACGACCCTCCGGTCACAAGACCAGTTCCCTAACCACCAGGCCATGACTGCCTTCTCCCTCTCTCTCTTCTGGTCCTGCTGTCTGTTCTGTCTCCCCCACAGTCTGTGTAGGGGTTTGTATGTCTGGTAAGGGTCTGATATGTACCTTGTTTCTCCTCACCTTTTCCAAATCGGTCTACACGACAAAGGAATGGGGAGTGTCTGCTTCTCTCAGCACCATAGGAGGCTCGTGGGTGTTTGTAATCCAGACCCGCTGACCTGCTTTTAGCTCTGGCCTGACCTCAGCTCTATGCCTTTTATTGTAGGCCAGTGTCTGTGCCTGTTTTAACTCCTGGTCCTTGTCTGCAAATTTCTTTTGGTTTGGCCATTGTGGTTTATGTTGACCAGGTGAGACTGGCAAGAGTGAGTGCACGCTTCTGCCCATTAGGAGTTCAGCCGGTGAAGGGCCTTGATGCAGCGGTGTGACCCGGTATGCCAACAGGGCTTTGTAGGGGTTGGTGTTTTTCTTCAGGAGGCTTTTCACTGTTTTAACAGCCCTCTCTGCCTCCCCGTTGTTCTGGGCGAAGTATGGGCTGCTGGTGACGTGTGGTAGTCTGTGGCAAAAGAGGAGAAAGAGCTAGAAGAAAACTGAGGTCCATTATCTGTTATCAATATTTCAGGCAACCCATGTCTAGCAATAATAGATTTCAGGCCATTAATTACCTCTGCTGACGTAGTTATAGGTGTTTTCATTATTTCAATATATCTTGAAAAGATATATTTTGCCAGTAAAACATATGTGTGCCAATTTTCTGCCAAGGCCGCTTAGGCAGCTCTGAGGGTATCATCGGCTCTGGGTGTAGCTGTTGGTGCTTAGCACATATCCCACACTGGGCCACGACTTTTGTGATTTGAGCACTCAGGCCTAACCACCACACAGACTGCTGAGCTCTCAGCTTGCATTTGGATATCCCCATATGTCCCTCATGTAGTCGGGCAAGCATTTCATTTTGCAGTGTCTCTGGAATGACAATATGTTGTCCTTTCATCAAAAGATCACCATTCATGTGTAACTCCCCTTGGTGAACCCAATAAGTCTTCAGTTGCTGGGGAAGCTCCTCTTGTCGTAGTCAGCCTCTTTTGCACTGGATCAGCTGACTGCAGATGGTGTCCTGCCGCTGATGTTCAGCTATCAGCTGGAGATTGGATTGAGATGCAGGTAAGTTATCACTGTGTTAACGAAAATCTGTATTTCCCCTTCCATCTGTGTGTGTCATTGGACGCCTTATCGGAGCCCTGGACAGTGTGTCTGCTGTGATGAGGGCTTTTCTGGGTACATGCACAATGTTCACAGGCAGAATCGCAGGCGGAATCACTGAATCCTGGGAGGTAAGTCATCCAGTGCTTTTGTCCCCAACAGTGTGAGGAGGGGTTTATGGTCCGTTTCTATTGTGAACTGTAATCCAATGAGGTATGAACTTAGCCTCTCACAGGCCCAGGTGACGGCCAGTGCCTCCTTTTCCACCTGGGCATATCGTTGCTCTGTTTCAGAAAGGCTCAGAGAAATGTAGGCAACTGGACGCCACTGCATGTTTTCCTCTCTCTGCATTAAGACTGCCCCAAGGCCAAAGGACGATGCATCTGCAGACACCTTTGTCTTGGCTTGTGGTCTGTATTGAGCCAAGACTGTTGGTGATGTCAGCTCATTCTTGAGCTTGTAAAAGGCTGTCTCTTGTATATGACTCCAGGTCCAATCATTGTCTTTTACCAGCAGATCTCTGAGCGATTTGGTCGAATCTGCAAAGTGAGGAAAAAGTTTTGCAACATATGTCACCATCCCCAAAAACCGCCTAATGTCTGCTGTGTTCTGTGGGACAGGCATGTCTGTAATGGCTCTGATTTTGTCAGGGTCAGGTCCAATGCCTGCTGCGCTGTCTTTATGTCCTACAAACACAACTTTCGACTGTGCAAAGGTGCATTTCTCATTTAGTGTTAGTCCTACCTCTTGAAGTCGTGTCAGGACAGTTGTGAGCCGCTCATCATGCTCCACTGTATTTTCTCCAGATACGAGGACATCATCTGCATGGCATATAACCCCTTTAAGACCCACCAAGAGCTGGGACATGCATCTTTGAAAATGTTCTGGCCCAGAATTTATCCCAAAAGGGAGTACATTGAAACAGAAACGGCCAAAGGGAGTAATAAATGTTGTTAGTTCCCTACTTTCTTGTGCTAAAGCCACTACGTGCATCCAATTTTGGGAAAAATCGTGCGCCATTCAGCTGTGCTAATGACATTTACATTTACATTTATGGCATTTAGCAGACGCTCTTATCCAGAGCGACTTACAAAAGTGCTATGTAGTTGCTTGGAATCTCCAAGGTAGTATAGATAGTCCTGAACACAAGGTACTCTAAGCTGGAAAAACCACTAGACGAAAGTCATATAATAACTAACAATTATACCTGAATATACACATCACCTGAGGAAAAAGACAGTAAGCAATTCCTATAACCCAATTATGCACAATACCTGAGAAAAAGACAGTAAGCAATACCTGTAACAAACACCTGAGGAAAGAGACGATAAAGCACAATAGACGAAGCATAATTATGTAAAGACATAATGATGTAAATGACTGGTCCACTAAAGGCAAGATATGTCTTTCTCTGCACACACTTTCTTTAAGCTTGGTGAGGTCAACACAAAGTCTGATTTTGCCATTGGGTTTTGGGACTACTACAATCCCCGCACACCACTCAGTGGGTTTCTTTATCCAGGGGATGACCCCCATTTGCTCCATCCTTTTCAGTTCCTTTTTGACTTTTTCACTTAGGGGTATTGGCACACGGCGAGGGGTTGTAAGGGCATAGGGGACTGTATCTTCTTTCAGGCGGATACGGTAGTCACCTTCCAGTCTCCCTAATCCCATGAACACCTTTGGGAATTTCTTCTTGAATGTTTTCTCTGGTTCCCCATTCACTTCCGGTGTGCCAATTTCCTCCATTTGCTCAACAAGGTGTAGTGCTGTAAGTGCTGGTAAGCCCAGCAGTGGCCTGGCTAAATTATGAATGACAAACACTGGTTGAGTCTAATCTCTGTTCTTGCTTTCAAGGCTGCACTGAATCTTCCCTACCACTGCCAGCCTGGCACAATTTGGGCCAAACAGTTTTTGGGGGGTGTGCAGTAGGGGGCCGTCTCTTTATTCAGTCTGGTAGGAATGGCGGTCACCGCTGCCCCTGTATGTAGTTTAAAGGATACTACTGTGTCATTCAGTTTGACGTCTGAGTACCAGCCAGTGCTGTCTGATTTCACCTCACCTAGAAACAGGCTGTCCTGGCAGAGTTCCTCTTCATCTGGCACCTTGTGTACAAGCTGCTTAGACTTGCAGATGGCTGCAAAGTGTCCTCGTTTGTGACATTTCCTGCATGCAGCCTCTTTGGCAGGACAGTCTTTCCAATTGTGTGACTGAGCCCTCCCACATCTATAACAGACAGATGATGTAGCATACCTGTTGTGCACTCCCCTCTTTATACAGGCAAGCGAAAGCATGTGCATCTCTTCACTAGGCTCTTTAATGGGTGCCTGGCCACTCGCACAGCGCAGCAAACCCTGTTGTTATATCGCAATCTGTTGATCGCTGTTGATTCTTATTTGAATCTTTTGTTTTAAGTTATACTTTTTAGTCATCAGTGTGTTTGTATTTTCAGAGTATTGCACCAAAATTAAGTACCATTCATGGCACCCCCACCGATGATTATGCCCTAGATCAGAAATGATAAAAAGTCAATATGTAACATATGTTTGCAAGCTCAGGCAAGAGAAAATGAAACAAAGATATTTATTTTATGAGTCACTAATACCATGCACAGAATACCATGCAGTAGGAAAGGGGACGTTTTGACAATAAGAAACGAATTACTTGTAAGACACAATCTACTGTTACATAACATCTACCACATATTAAACAGTGGACCTGGAGCTGCTGTCGTGTGAGTGCAGACCAGAGACTGTATATATAATGGACGGTACGTCACTGTTGACTCCCATTGTTAACTTTTGAAGCCACCAAGATGGCCGCACGGACACCGCCATATCTTGGATACGCTTGCGCAGTAGATGAAAATTGGAGCCAGAGCATGCGCATTAGAAGCGGTAGGCAGGACAGGATATGCCCACCAGTATAGACACTTTTGACGTTTTACAAAATAAACAAAGGTAAAAGGTTTTAATACTGCTGTCGTTTTGCTGTCGAGTTTTGCTGTTGAGCGTGTTCACGTTTGAGCGTCTGGTATTAGAGGTCAACCAACGCAGCTATTAACTGTCAATCATCTTATCGCCACACCCCTTTAAATAACACTTAATAACTTCTATAAAATCTGTTTATCATAGAGAAAAACACTGGGAGAGATACTCACGCAATGGGGTCTTATATAATTGACAAAATATAATTGCTCAAAAAACTTATTTTACGTGTAATAATAATTCAAAGTTTCTCGTCCGGCCCGTTCACTTACATGGGAATGGGCGGGGTTAAAAGTTGTACTGCAGCCAGCCACTAGAGGGCAGCTGACTCACGGAGGCTTCACTTTTCACTCGTGTCGTCCAGTCCACTTATATATACGGTTTCTGGTGCAGACCATGCTTACAGTAGTTGCTGGAATAGAGATAATTGCTTAACTGAAGGAGGGGCAGACCAGATGAAAGTTGTGCTAGGGATCTTGGCAGCCTCTCTAAGTGGGAGGAGTCAGCCCTCCACCAAAGAATAAAAGGGGAGGAGCACAGGGGGGTTAAAAACAGGGAGGGGAGGAAGGGTGGGGTTTCTGATGTTCCACAATCCTGATAATGGTTCAGTTATTCCATAATCCTTTTATAGTTTAGGCACTTTTAGGCACCAGGTTGAGGTGCTTCCCCAAAACGCTAAGGATGCCACAAGATATTAGACACTGAATGTATTTTATTCTGGGTTACAGCAAACCAATTTCATTAAATTAAATGACAATGTAAACACATCACACTTAGGTAGGCCAACATTATGCAACAAACACTGATCAATAGCAACTCTCACTTACATGCATTAAAAATCAAAGGTTGGCTTATTTTCCCTTTACAGTACATGTTAAATGTAGTTGTTCTGTACAGCAAAGTAGATCAGTCAATATTCACCCACGATCAGAGGAATCATTATTCTTAAATCACAGTAACTAGGGCTGGGAGCTCAGCCTTTAGAATGAAGAACAGAAACGTAAAAAAAAGGTGATGGTGTAGAGGAAGCTTCATACTACACGGAGAACAAGATGAGGTCCTCCATATCTATACAGTTCCTACACGTGACCAGTGCCTGAGTACCATGGGACAAAAAAATCAGCTAATACCGCCAAAATAAGCACAGTGAGAGAGAACTAGGAACAGTGTGTCCAGAGCTGAGGATAATAAATAAGCAAAATTGTTTTTATGCAGTTGTGCAAATTTCCAATAGGCCTATAATGCTTTCAAATAAAATAAACAGATGAAAGGTGAATTCATATATACTCATTATGGTTTGTCTCTGAGCAGCACCTACAATTTAACATTTCATTTGTTAACACATTTACAACATGTAGTTTACATATTTTAAATTATGAAGTTTGTTGATCAATATCAGTTATCAGATATTATGAAAAACACAATATTACCATTTCACTATGATTTCACATTCAGTAATATGGAGAGAAACACATGACCTATGGTTGGAGCAAAAACAAATAACCAAAGCATGACAGTGACTGCAGTGTATCAGTTCTAACCACAACACCTTGTCATTGATACTGGAGCTCTGATATGAATTTAGAGAAAACCTTAGATGAACTTTTTTTTTTAATTGTAAATTTAAAACTGAATATTCGTTTTGATAAATAATATCCAGATAAAAGCAATATTCTGCTCTATTTAACATCTGAGTTCGTTATTCCTTGAATTTTATGTTTACAAAAACAAACATTTCTCAGTTCTTAAATTACAGGCACCACACTGAGGCATGTGATACATGAAATAAAGATCCCGCTACAATGTTCTCAGCTTTCTCTGTTCTCCCCTCACTGAATAACTAGGATGGAGTCACAAACGAGCTAGAACAACAGTTAAAGAACAGCGCAGTAAAGCAGAGCACCTGCTCCAGACCTGAGCCCCCGGAGAGGAGCCCAAGCCCCCGGTCAGTAGTTAGAGTCAGGCACTCCCGAGACCTTTCCCCCCCTCCCGCCTCTACGGGTCCATACCGTCCAGGAACTCTTGCTCCGTTATGAGCTCCACTCGCTACAGCACTGCTTTGGCACCAGCCGGCGGGTAGTCAGCAGGCGCACCAGGGCAGGTCGTGGAGCCTCCGAAGGAGCAGCAGAGCGTCTGGAAGAAGGGTGCTAGTTGGGTGATGGAGGAGAGCGAGTGGAGTGTGAGCAGCGGGAACTGCCTGCCCTCCGAGTCAGATTCACCTACCGTCCCGTTCAGCTGCTGGAAAACACAGGATCGATGCACAGGCTTGACCACATGCACATTTCCTAAAGCGCATTTTAGCATTCTGTATGTATATGCAAAAATAAACAGCAGACATTTATTGTTTAAGATATTTACCATCGGTCACTCATGTGCACCTTACAATGTTTATGTATGTGCAAAAAACTTTATAATGACATAAACCTGTTTACCCCATAGCGTTAGTGAAGTCCTTCCAGGATTCTGACCACATGCAGCTTACATTCCTGCTCTCCCTCTAAGACAGTGGTGCCTGGTCCATCATACTTTTCCACATCCACTTCAGGCACAAATGCCCAGCGATACCTATAGAACATGTTCAAACATGCATACACACACACACACAAAATGCATGCATGCACGCATGCAAACACGCGTGCACAACCCCATGCAATCTATATTAGCTATAGCATGACACCAAAACATACAGTAAATGTAGGTTATGGATGTGCAGTCCCTCACATCTGGAAGAGGGGCATGTGATCCGGAGGGAAGGACACTGCAGCGTCCAGGAACTTGCTGGCTGATAGATACATGTCCAGCTCTGTCTGGGGAAAAGACAACACACCATTCTTCCCCTGACCTCCTCGCTTAGTCCTGAAAGAGATGTACAAAGGGATGGATGAATGGATGGATGGATGGATGGATGGGTGGATGGATGGAAATGTTGATGACAGATATGCATTAGTGTCTATTATAACAATTGTCCATGCTGTGATACTGAGATGAATTGTCAACGTGTGTGCAAGAGCCTCCAAACTGGACCCATCCTGGAGTGCAAATACAGCTGCCTGGTCAGACAAATGCCATTTGTCATGCTGATAGAGAAGCTGATCAGAATTCATCAAAAGAAACACGACTCTGTGAATCCATCTGGATAGGGGTCAGCAGTGCATTAGGGCCACGGCAGAATATCTGAATGACACAGCATATCTGATCATTGTTAGAGAAGATGATCTATTCATGGCTACATGTTATCCCTACTCTGGACTGTGTTAGAAAAGTGAAGGATCAAACAGTCAGATAGGAAAGAAACAAAGAACTAGTGAAGAAGTGAAAACACATATTTAGTGGTGTCTTGTAATCACTATTTGAGTGTGACACATTTCTATAATGGACCTCACAAAAATTATGAGCAATATCCCTGGTTACACGCCAGGTTACTGAGAGGTTGCAAGTCCATGGTTTCCACTGCTTCACGCTGACTCAGGACCTTTGACCTCCAACCCTCAAATAGCTTATTGAGCTTTCCAAGAGAAGAAATTAGGTCAGCCCACTTGCTGGAAGACTCAAAGTTACGTAGCGCCTTCTTGATGACAGCAGCGTAACTACGGTAACGGTAGCCATTCTGAAGCTTGGCCTCCTCAGGATCCATCATGCCTCAGTTCTATACCAGCATGCTCAGCATCCGTCTGCACAGGAAGGGAAGACTGGGTGGAAGAAACAGAGAAAAGAGGGAGTAAGTGAGCACAAAATAGTGAACGAGCTACAGAAAGAGAGATAATGTTACACCCAGCTACACTCTTGATAACCTCATGATTACCAGGTTTCCGCTCCCTTCACAGCACTGAGAGAGCTCTCCTCAGCATACTAAATAATCTGCTCCTTTCCTCTGACTCTGGCCATACATCTGTCCTTCTGCTCCTTGATCTAACTGCCGCTTTCGACACTGTTAACCATAAAATACTCCTCTCACGTCTTTCCAGTATTGGTCTCTCTGAATTCATGGTTATCGGCACCAAGTCAGCCATCTCTGCCTTTTCTGGATGCAGTCTACTTGTTGATGACAGTTAGCCAGTCACCTACTGTACATAATTTAGGTGTTCTGTTTGACTCCTGTCTCATGTTTGTACCACACATCAATTCTGTCTATAAGTCTGCCTTTCTCCATCTATGAAACATTGCTCGGCTTTGGCCCATACTCTCACCTACAGCTGCTGAAACCCTGGTCCATGCTTTCATCACTTCTAGATTGAATTATTGGAACTCACTGCTCTATGGTCTACCAGTGAAAACACTTCGCCCTCTTCAGTACATTCAAAATTCTGCAGCCAGAGTCCTTATGTCAGCAAAAAAATGTGAACATATCCCTCCAATCCTCCATAAACTACACTGGCTCCCGGTTTCAGAACGCATCCGCTACAAAATCCTTTTAATGACTTTTAAAGCCCTGCATGGCCTTGCACCTGTTTACCTCTCCAACCTGTTGCACCCCCCATGTTCCATCGCGTCAGCTCAGGTCCTCTAACTCAGTCTATTAACCATCCCAACATACAGACTTTCCACTATGTGTGGCAGATCTTTCAGTGTTGCTGACCCCACTCTCTGGAACTCTCTACCTTCCTCTGTTTGCTCTTCTACCTCTCTTCCTTTTTTCAAAGCTCAGCTAAAGGAGGGGCAGTCATGGCCTGGTGGTTAGGGAACTGGTCTTGTGACCGGAAGGTCGTGGGTTCGATTCCCAGACCTAAGGCCATGAGTGAGGTGCCCTTGAGCAAGGCACCTAACCCCAACTGCTCCCTGGGTGCTGGGCTAGGGCTGCCCACCGCTCTGGGCACGTGTGATCCACAGACCCCTAGTAATCACTAGTGTGTGTGTGTGTTCTGACTGCACATATGGGTTAAAAGCGGAGGACACATTTTGATTGGGGTGTAAAAATCACAATTGACAAAATATGGCACATTTACATTTTTTAAAGACCTTTCTGTTCTCTTATTATTTCCACTCTCGCTGATACTCCCCAACTCTCCCCTCTTATATACTTCCATGTTCATGTAAAGCGACCTTGGGTTTGTGAAAGGTGCTATATAAATAAATAATAATTATTATTATTATGATAGCCAAATAACAGTCACTCTGCATGTTACTTGAATTATATGCAAATAGTATTTATATGGTTTGTTAACATTTGAAACATTATTTAACACTATTGTTGGCGAGTAGGTTGTATTATATGTAATGCTAATGTTTCCTGAAAGGTTGTAAGGCCCAGAAATACCAAACTTTTGCAGTACCACACTCAAGTACATACACCCACATTGGCCTGATGGTGGCGCTTTAGCGCAGCATTTTGTGTTTTGGTCCATATCTACCACACCATAGGTCCTAGAAACAAATTGCACTTCTGGTGTATTCATTGGCTCAAGCCAAACAAAAAAGCCTCTTGTACCCCTAAACTCCACCAGCTTAGATGTTTTGCTAATTTGCATAATATGCAAAACCTACTAGTCCTTGGTTTACATCTCATTATCATTATCTAATTATCTCATCTCATTATCAACAAAATTGTGATATAAAAAAAAGTACACTGGCTGACCAGAAATGAACATTTTAAGTCCCCAAAATGTCTTATTTCATCACTGTAATATCAGTATGAAAGTACTTGGGCTCAATCTACTGGCTAAATACTGGAACTGACTGAAAGTATTGCTTACATGAAAACTCCATACACAGCTAATTTCAGGATGTGATTTATATCTATGATCTGAATAATGTTGCCAATATATTTTGTCACCTAATACATTTTGATCTTTTGGGCCTTTAGTTTCTCATCTGAAAACAGTTCAAGCATTCATATCAATGCATTCGCTCAAAACAATCTATTGGGCCTCGTGGTCTGCTTAGTCCTATAGGGCCTATGCCTGCATGAACCCAGAATTGCCATTTGCGGTTATATTATTAATATAACTGTTGTACAGGTACTGGAACAATATATTATTTTCATATCATATAGAGTTTTTCTTTTACAGTCATATTTAAACTCATGTTGTGTGTCAGTTCTTCATTATGAAATATACAAAGTAGCAGGGGGCACCATATGCAAATATGTAATTTGTCAACAGACATAATAATAACATGCAGTAAATTATATTTTCAAGACCGGCTATAAAATCTGCTATACTGCATAAAGTTGACATGGATGTGAGATCAAAGTAGCAATCGATGCAAAGACATTTTATAAACCTATAAGAAAGCAATAGAACCAAAACAAGACATTTCCCCCTCACTAAAAACTTTAATAAACAGGAATTCCTAAACAAAACACAAGTACAATACAACAATACATGTGGAACCTCAAATATGGACAGCAATTGAATTTATAACCTTTATTATAAGTATATTCAGTTGTTTTAGAAAATCTTGGAAAAATATATTTAACATGTAGATGTCACGTTGAGGACCCGGCCCCTCCCTTTTGGGCATGTGTCTACGTCGTCTACGTCTACTCGTCTGCGTCTGTGGATCTCCGTGGGTGTGGTTGTGTCTTGTGATAATCCGTCTCACCTGTGGCTCATCTCGTAATCACGCGGGGCTTATGTGGTTTGTCTATTTAATGTGCGCTCGCGCAGTGTCCTGTGCTCGTCGTTGTCTAAAGTCTACACGTTGGCGTTTACGTTTCATGTTCTACGTGCGCTTTATGCGCTATCTGTGACTTAAATAAAAGTGACGTCCGTCGCCACAGAAGGATCTGTGTCTCCTCCTTCATGCCGCACCGAACGTCACAGTAGATCATTTGCTAAACACCTCTATATTTCACTGTAAAGCCAAAATCTAGACATAAATTTGTTATTTTGATGCAACTACTGCTTTTTAATCCCTACATTTGCTACAATACTAAAATATATTCAAATAAAAACTCTCTCTTAATTAATCTGTTTTAGGTAGAGTTTGAAGTGTACCTTAAAGTGCATTACAAAAGACAATAGTCATACTTGGCAAGGATAAGAGCTACAGTTAACACATCAACATAGAACAACACTTTGCAAATGTCAATATAACCCTGCACCCTGCACACATAATTACACACTTTCAATATGTAAAATACCTGAGTTAATGCAAGCATCCCAATACTCTTTAGCTTCTATTAAGTTTCACTCTATTTGGAATTTAATATGTAATCTTGAACATAATGAATAGTTTCCTCATCCCATATTTAGGTTTTACGATCAATTACAAGGTCAAGTCAAGTCAAGTCAAGTCAAGTCAAATTTATTTATATAGCGCTTTTCACAACACACGTTGTCACAAAGCAGCTTTACAATGGTATGGGATCCACAAGGCTTGATTGGCTATTAAGAACAAAAGATAAATAACATTTGGAAACTGGGAAAAACCATTGCTGATATTGCTTGACATTTTCTATCAAGATTCCCAAGGAATGAAAAAGAATAACAACACTTAAAACATCTTGGTATTTAAGGATCATGTATGATGTCACGGTCACAGCTCTGGACCCTTCCCTGTGGGCGTGTCATTATGTCGTCTGCGTGCAGTTATGTCCATGTTTGTAGTTCCGTGGGTGTGGGGTTTTTTAGTGAGCGTGTTCGTAGTATCACCTGTGCCTTGTCTCGTGATCACTGGGGAATGAGTTAATCACCTATTTAATGTGCGTTCGCACAATGTCTCGTGCTCGTCTTTGTCTAAAGCTTGTGTCGTGTGAGTGTGCCTGTGCGAGTGCTTGCGCAATCCGCGCCGCACTCTGTTAACTGTTCACTAAATAAAACGTTATATGTTGACATTACCCGCTCGTTGTGCCTGCCTCATCCCTCCGTAACATATGAAACATACAGTGGTAATAAAAAAAAACATTCTTTAAAAAAAGGAAATAAAAATTAAGACAGTTAAATATGGCATATGAGTGAACTCAATACCAGACAATGTTGGTTCTTCATTAAAGTATTTTTTTCCTATCTTACTTTAGCCTTACTTTGTTCAAATTAAATGCTTATTACTATGAATGGCATATCATGCCTAAATAACCCATGTGCAACCAGTAAACAATATAACAATAAAAACTTATGAGATCAATCTTTATGGCCGTGTAAAGACTGAACTATAACATAAGAACTTGAACCTGTGCCAACATGTGATACATTGACAATAATCGTCTAAAGCACCCAAGATTTAGGAGTTGTGCTCTGTTGCCAGAGGAGAAGAGGCAATTTCTAAAACCTGCATGAGAAGCTCGTCAATGACATCACAATCAAAGTTCACTTGCTCAAGGTCCAGTGCAGGCACATAGTTCACCAGGAGACGTCCAACATTGTGCCTGAGTTCCTGTAACATGAGGCTAGAGAGAGTAAAAAAGCAAAAACAAAAGGTCACTTTACATTCGATACTGTACCTACATGAGTTCAGGTCAGGAAATTACAATTTCATTTGCCATCTCGGACTATATCTATTGGTGGTGAGCTCCATATTTACCGGTACACCTGTGTGGCGCTGTCTCCTTGTCCACTTTCACTCTCTGGTCCTCTCCGTGTCCCATCCTGAGGGACACTTCCTGGGACAGATGGTCCTCCTGTAGCAATTCCACCCTCATCTCGGTTGGGATGAGGACAGTCTGTCTGGGACCCTTTATCATCTATGCTTAATTTCACATTATCACATTCTCTTTTCACTTCTAAATCCTTCTGTAGGTTTTTACAGCGAGTCAACAAAACACTTTTCTCCTCCTCTAGATGTTTCAGCTGTGTGTGATGGTATCATAGATGGGAACAAAAGGAAAGAAGGGCTATGTAAGACCACAGTGACATGACAATAAGGTCTAATTTAAGCTCATACTTTATTCAAGGTTCATAGAAGTCTTCCAAGGTCAAATTCAAGCACTTTCAAGCTGTGGTAAATATTTACATATTTATACAAACACACACTGACTCAAAATGATTCATTCACTTTTCATCACATTGACATAGACCCTCACCCTGTTCTGTAGCTCTTCCTCCTGTTCGGTTCTTTGGTCCATTTCCTCCACCCGACATGCCAGTTCATCATCCACTTCTACAAATGAAGATGTACCTAGCTCACTCCATTCTCCTGCTCCTGTGCTACTGTCCTGGCTCTCCGCCTTCTTCTCCACCCACGCCTGGGCCTTCTCCTTCTTCAGATCATCCAGCTCACGTCTTAGCTGCTCCATCTCTCCCTGCGTCTGCAGGTACAGCACCTTGTAGTCCTGTTCCTCTGCACTCCTCAACGTCTTCTCCAGCTGGTCCTGGGGGCTCCTCTCAAGCTCTTTCATCTGGGTTGCCTCGTTGATCTCCACCAGGTCGTCACGCTCCCCATCCGGACGATCCCGAATCAGGTCCTGGAATTTCATCCCCGTTTCTCGATCATGTGATTTGACAGCATAACAAATGGTGTTTTTTGAGTCCTCACAATTGCTTTGCTCATCAGCTTGTCGCACCAGCTTCACTATGCAGCTTTCCAGCTTTTCCTGTTTCAGTTTCCTCTTCAGATCTTTGTTCTGCCTGGTCAACCTCTTCATCCTCTGCTGCTCCGCGTTTTTCTGCTCCTGCTCCATCTAAAACAGAGACAAACTCATTTCTCAAATCAACAGTGACAGCAGGCCCTATATTGACAGAAAATAAAAACAGTAAACTAATGCTTCACTCCACTGAGAGGACAAATACACTGATTGGAGACTAAAGGTCACATGGCTCAGCTGAGAATCAAACTCCCATCTATAGAGAACACCATGGACATTTCACTGGGTTTGCCAAGTGGGTTTCCTCATTAACCACATGAAACTTCACACACAGAGGACCTTACACGCTGTGTCTGTTTCATCTTCTCCTCTCGCTCACTGGACCAAAAAAAAAAAGTAAAAACTCATGAGCACATGCTAGCACACACGCACCATACGTTATATAATATATTATTGATTGGTTCCTACAGCACGTTTCTTGACTCACTGCTGTTTGTGGGTTTTCTGATATACTTGTTCATCGTCAGAATCTTCAGGCTCCTCTGGAACTTCACAGCTCCTAAACAGGGCAGGTAATCATGTAAGCACAGGAATATACACAAACACACACCAAACACACACAAAAACACACCTGAACTGTGGATCAACGTTCCTGCGGCAGGACCAATCGGAAGGGAGTTCATTAGTATCTATGCCATCTGGAAGTTTCCGCCACTTCTGACAATCAGCACACCGCACCCAGTTTTGGTCCGGATACTTCCTACAATGCACAGACATGCACACACATCTCAAGGAGCCAGCAACAACAACACACTTTTTGCTTTTTGTTGTTTTGTTAGACACTCTTAGCTTTAAATGCACAAAGTGAACGTTTAACTCCAATCAGAAAATTTGTGTGCCTTTTTAAATTATTTACTTTGGAGCCAGCATCTAAGCCCTAATGAAAAAGCATACAAGATAAGGTGAATAAAATGCGTTTAACTCACGGAATATCCTCTATAGTTAAAGCAATGTCTGCATTTTTCCCGAATCTATGATTGACCTCTTTCCAATATTCTTCAAGCTTGTTATTTAGACTGCACATGGTTTTCCTGCACAGACAGAAAATAACATTCTTAATTGTGCTGTTCATTAGAAAGCTTTAAGTGAAGATCACATGCCCATTAATCTCTGTAAAACAGACCTGTATTCGTCTGTGTAGTCGAAGTCCTGTTTGTTGTGAGTTGGTGTGAGAAAGTTGCACTCTAACACACCAATGACTCCCACTCCAATTTTGTTTGCCTGGTTACAGAACACAAAAACTACAATTTCAGGTTTCATTATTGACATTGTTTACATTTACTTATTCTGCATTTGAGAGATGACTTACTGATCTGAAGACCGAGATCAACCAAACAGGTGGCATCATTCTCCTGCTTACCTGAATTAGCTCGGACATCTCTGCTGTGGGACTGTGTGGCTGTTACCTTCTTATTATATTCACAGAATAAGCGGTATAACCTCGGTTGCTGGTTTATTGTCAATTATCCCTCTGCTACCTGCCCGATTCACTACAAGTGAGTAGAATCTTCTCCAGTGTATAGACCTGTACCTTCTGTACCTCTGCGACATGCCTCTTCAGTGAAAGATTTTATAGCAGAGTAACACTCGTCTTAAAAGCCTCCTCAATAGACATGTGCTGTATCCTGCACACTAAATAAATATGGTTGATATACTTTGGTTGAGTGCACATATAGTGCCACGTCGGTGAGAAACTTACCTTCAGCTGGCAGGTGACTCTCTCGTAGGCTTTGATGAGGCGGTTTTTGTGGTACATCATAATACCATATTGCTCTTTGCTCTTGGTGTTGAAACCAAATGTGATTGTAATGGGTTCCTAACAACAACAACTTAAGGACCGAAAACAGTCAAAGCATATAAAAATATTTTGATAATTAGATCTCACACGTTCATTAGCAGTTATCCACTGGACGTCCTCAATGTGCTATTCATTCACTCTCTCCATTACTTGGTAGAAGGATACAATGTTTGGGATTTGTGGTTTGTATTTGTCCTTGAAGCTGCATGCTAGACTTTTGGAGATGAGCTCAGTTCTTACCTTCTGCCCTCGAATGATAATCTGCATTTTGGGTTTCAGGTAGAGAACACTGCAGTATGCCTAATCCAGGAATTTTCATGAACACACATACACATTGCACTGGGTTAGGTAGGTGAACCTCTCCTACTAACAACTATACCAGTCAGCATAATGGCTGGAAGCTCACCCGCAGTGAGAAGTCGCTCTCCTGACCCGACTGCATTACGTGCTCTTGCTTTTTGTACTGCTTCCCGTCTGGCAGGATTCTGATGTCATAGCGATCGGTCGAGTAGTCAAAATCCACTTGTCCTGATGAACTCCTGTAGTGGAGTAAAGTTTCGTACAATGTCAACATTCTATTACAACCTGCGAGAGTTATCATATTTTTGGACAGAATTTTAATAACCAGTTTAATAACTCTTTCTTTCACTTATTCACTGATATACTTTCTCATATCTATCTTTCTTTTACATCTCTTCTCTGGGAAAATACTCACTTGCGGAGGTTCCAGATGATGATCCGGGTCCCGGCGGAGTTTGTTGATAACGGACCTTTGATGGCGTTGAGTTCACACAGCAGCTCCTCTTTCGTGTTAAACAGCGAGTAGTGAAGGATATCTTCCAGACTTGCAGCATGCTCCGACACAGGGCAGGAGAGTGAGCCAGGTCAAGGGCCAAAAGGTCATTCAGAGGTGATAAACATAATAAGGGAACTAAAATCTTAAAGCCCTTCTCAACCAACAAGGATTGGGTTTCATTCTAGTCTCTGGTTCTGAGAACCTTGATGCCATCAAAGAAATGGCTGTTTTTGGACCAATATTTGTTGGAACTAGGGATGTGTCATTAACAGAGGAAGTGGCACAGTGCACAACAGAATTAAAAAGTAGCACCCAGACGGCAGAGCGCACAGATTACCTGCAAGCATTTTGGCCATTTGTTTCAGATATTTGTTTATATCCAAAAGGCATGTATGGATCACAGAGATGTATAGTAAAGAAGTAGAACTACTTCACTACTGTACTTAAGTACTAAAATGCTGTATCTGTACTTTACTGGAGTATTATTATTTTTCTCTTACTTCCACTTTTACTTCACTACATATTTTCCATTAGTTTAATACTTTTACTCTGAGAGAAAATATGCTTCTTTCAGATCTCACCCCTTTGTCTCTATGGAGATTATTCTTTGTCTGCTGTCTGTCTATATACAATCAACAAGCTGATGCGGCAACCATCAAATCCCTGAGAAGTGTTGATGGTTGCCCACCTTTGCATGCCCAACACCTATGTCCTTTGTTTGTATATCCTTTGAAGTCTTAACCCTCGAGTGACGACTATCAACTACCCAACCCAATGTTGATTGCGCAAGTGCCCTCACCTTCATCCCACAGTGACCCCTCATTAAATTCCTCTTCTTCCTCACCTTCATCCCTCACTTACCCCCCTTAAACTCCTCATCTTCCTCCTCCCACATTCCACAATGTATATAAGGTCCTCCCAAACAGACCACAGAAGAACTGGTCGTAATCCACTTTGTTACATGCTCTGTGTGTCAATAAACTTGTCAACACTGAAGCCGTCCAGTCTCCTGACACCTGAATCTGATTCCTGAAGGCCGAATTTTTAACAACTACCTTTTTGACGTGCTACATAGTTACATGTTACAATTATAAACACGTTAGCTGGCGCTGTCTCATGAGAAAACGTGCATGCTCCGGTCACGTCCCGCCTCTGTTGCTGCCTTCAATCAACACTTGAGCTTCGTAATCTAGGTTCACTTGATGCGTCATGACTGGCGCAAGGGTCCACGCGGCAAAAATGACGCAATCGCGGTGGCTCCACCTATGCGCGTGAGCAGGGTCTGGCCGTATATCTCACCTCTGACGCTTAGTTCATCTGTGGGACCTATAAGCCCTTTTCACACTTCCGCATTTTTTCTTCCGGAAGCTCTCGTTGCAGGGTAAAGTTACTTCCGTTAAACATTAAACAATGGCAGAGTCCAAGAACAAGAGCTTTTGCAGTGTACCAGGGTGTTTCAACTTGAAGCAACTTGAAACAGCCTTATCTCAGTTTCCATGGTTTTCTGGATGACGATGAGCAGAAAAGAAATTGGGTTTGTGCAATTAGGAGAGATGAAGGGGAAAACTTTGTGATACGGAGGGGAAGTACCTTTGTGTGTAGCCAGCATTTCACTGCTGCAGACTACATAGTAGGAAGCTCGCGACTAAAAGTTGGTGCTGTTCCCAGCCGGTTTCAGTGGAACAGTTACCATGTTTCCGCTTAAAGGCATTTGAAAGAGCAAGCTCTCGGCTGGGAGTAGATGTTCGTCCACCAGAGTCGGAGGTAGTGGAAGATTTGAGCATTTGCGCTAAGGACCATGACTACGCAGCACCTCCTTTAGCTCTGACTATCACTTTGCTGTTGACTATATTGGACACTGAATAAACAATAATACTTCTCACATTCCCATAGCGAGGAATAACTTGGTGTGTGTCATGAACTTGACTGATACTGATGTAAACCAAACAATCAATAGCTGATGTTACTCGGCTTGCTAAGCTAGCTAGATATTGTTAATTAAAGCTGTCAATATCATTCGTAAGATTATAATTAGGGGTGGGAATTGTTTACTATCTCACGATTCGATTCGATTACGATTTTGGGGGCCACAATTCAATTCAAAATCGATTTTCGATTCAAAACGATTTTCGATTCAAAAAACGATTTGATTTATAAAAATTTCTGCTTAAGTCTATAAAATCTGCATGATCTACTACAGTCTGCTTTGCAAGACAGAATGACAAATACAGAAAATAAAGTGTCTTTCACATTTAATTAACAAAAATAATGTGCTTTGGTAAAATAAAATGCTTTTTGTTGTTACCAAAATTCTTGAGCTTCATTTTACAAGCTGTCAGGGCTGGCTCGGATGCTGTTCCCCCAGCCGTGGCTAGGGACACCAGAGTCAGTCCCAGACTATACTGGCGTAACCGTACGTTCTCAGCCAGTCTCCGCTTTCTCTGTGATTGCTTATCGTTTAATGGTGTCTCGCCACCTCTCTGTTATGCTTTCTCTTTACTTATTCGAGTATCTATCTCCTGCGTCGCTTCCTGACTCATCTCAAGTTTTCCCAATCCTGCATTTCTTCCTATCCGTTTTGCCTTTATTTTTGGGAAGGGTTTTATTTTGCTGCCGCGTTTTTTGCCAATTACTTCTTCTTGCGTCCTTGGTTTCGTTTTCGCGTTGCATTTATCCACGCTGTTTTTTAGTTACTGTTGTTTTGTTTCTTTCTCCCGTCTCACTACGGTTAACTGTTATTTTTCCCGCGTTGTATTTTGCGCGTTGTTTTTTGTTTCTATTTGCTCCATGCCCTCACGGTTTTGGTTTCTATTCTCTTGCGCGTCGAGTCTCCCGTGTTGTTTTGTTTGTTAGTTCTGGGTCGCTGTGCGCGTTTCCCTCTCACTAATACATGTGACGAGTGTCAAATGTATTGCTTTTTGCGAGCTGGCACTCGTGTCCTCCCTTCTCTATATTATTTCACGCTGTGTGTACGTTCCCGTGCTCACCGCGTTACACACGCCTTGCACAAGAGCTACATTGTGTCAAGTTCGGTCTTCCCTGGCATTCGTAAATACCAAAATGAACCCATATTTTTGCCTTAAATGAAGACGGAACAGGTTGAATATCTCTTTCCTCCATCTGTTTTGAAACCTTTCCGCACACGAGTGTGTCCCAGAACCTGCTGGTAAAGTCTCGCGTAATTTTGTAATTACGTAACGCGACTTAGAATCGATTTTGGGACATTTAAAATCGATTCTGAATCGTAGTAAATGAGAATCGATTTTTGATATATGAATCGATTTTTTGGCACACCTCTAATTATAATATATCATAATAATATAGACTGTTTTACCACTCTGTAGGATGACTAATGGAACTAGCTATACATTAAATAATAGTTAGTTACCTAGCTAATGCTAGCTGGTGTCACCTTACCCTGGTATGAGTGAATGAATTCTTCAACAAACAATTTGTAGCCTCTACTCAACTTGGAACCCTTCATTGTTGAATGTTCTCCAACAATCCTGGAAACATCTTCAAAATTCAGTCTCGGCAGTGACGACAGGGATGAAGTAAATACACGCTCCATGCTGAGCTGAATTGACAAGAACTATCTTCTGCGAGTACAGGAACTTATTTTACATGGCGGTGACGTATTGATAACCTTTGTTGATCCCACAAATGGGAAATTCAGTTTCCCCAGGACCCCAGTGTAAAGCACCAAGAACCTAGAGTGGCCACACTTCGGGAGCTGCCGTACAGATTAGGGAGAAACATAGAGAGATAAACATTAGGAGGAGACAAAAAAAATATGACCACAGATTATTCTCGCGAACAGGACAACAGTCTGTGTGCATGCAAAAAGTCCCCGGGGGGGGGGGGGGGGGGTAGAGGCCTGGCACAGAGTTTTTTTGTCAAAGTTTGCGGTGGAAGGCGAGAGCCATCTCTGACAGTCTCTGTGTGGGGGTAGGAGCAGGTAACCAAGACGACGACCTTCTGGGAGAAATTTGTTTGGGCGCCAATGCAGATAAGAAGAATGAAGAATTTAGCAAGGAGCTCGTCCTTGGGAATTTGAGCACACTAACTCCTTTTTAAGGCAGCGGTCTCCCAACAGATCCAACTTCATGCGTAGAGCATTGATTCCATCCATGATCAAATCCAGCTTTTTAAAAGTCACAGTCTGTGTTCCAACAGTTCCAACAGCTCTACCCACCACGTCAATCAAATTGGGCAATTTTCGTGGGCGTTCGATAACTGACCACACTCTTTTAATTTCCTGATACACCAGGGCATGGTGCCTATCAGCAGATCCAATCAGCAGAACCCCAGTGATCAAAGTTCCAAATAAGAAGAACACGTCCCCAACATCTTCTAGGGAGAGAGGCGCAAGACACAAACTACGCCACATCCCCCCTGAGCCAAACACATATCCAGATGAGGACGGTCCGTCCAGACATGTGGGTTCTCCCACACCATGACTCCACGTGGAAAAAATAATGCCAATTGCATTGAGAGACCACCTGATCAAATCAATTTTCTTTGCTAAAGTTCGAAGAAGTAGGCCAAGTTTAATGTAATTAACCTAACATCACTGGCCAGTGTGGACAGATATGCAGCATTGCTGTAACTGAATTCAGCACTACCCAGCACGTCATCAAGCACAACACTGTGCAGTAACTCTCTATAGCTTGATACGCCTCTGCATGTCATTGTGGATTCTCGCTGAAGAACCTATTATTATTCAGTTCCAGTTGGGAACAAAATTTTAGGGCTTCGGGATTTGTTTTGGTGGAAATGTGAACAGTGTTCCAAATCAGGTTTCTCATTGGTGGAAAAGGGCTATTGGAATACATTTGGACTACACTGCCTCAGATCCCTGTTCTACTGATTTCCTGTTCTCTTTAGTTCTGCTCACCCACACACTCCATGGATCTCACTCCATTTCGATAAGGATATTGGTCTGCCCAGTGCATCTGAACATGGCTATAGGCACTGCAATGTGCTGCGCATTTATCTGCTTCAGGTACGTCTGCGACAGTAGTCCTACACACATAGTGTCTGCTTTCTTCGAGAACACGATGGCATCCTTCCCCAGACGCATGGAGCCAGACTTAAAACCGTTACCATACATGCCCACAGGGACGTGGCCGTTCACCGTCGGCTTATTGCTGAAGCCAAAACTGAGTGAAAGACAGTGAAAGAGCCTCGGTTGATAAGAGTCTTAGGATCATTAGACAAGAAGGCATTACAGAGGACCAATGTAGGAGAGATGTTGAAAGCAGGCAGAAATTAGTGAGGAACTGAAAGGAGAACACAAGGTTTTTAAAATGTCTGAATAAATGGCTTGTTAAAAGGCACTAAGACACACAAATTATCGCAAATTTTATATCAGCGTTCATTTTATAATGCTGCCATACATAAAGTCTGGTTAGCAAAACATGAATAAAATGGAGCGTCAGACTAACTAGATCACTGACAAGTCCCCTACCTGAGCATTTTGTACATCTTGTCATAATCCATGCCTGCTCCATTATCCATGAAGGTGAGGCAGTCATGGCCTTTGATCACTGTTTTATCAATCCAGAACTGCTTGGCATTGACATCTGGATCATAAGCATTGTCTGAGGACAGAAACAGCAAAGCACTTCTCATATTATCCAATGTGACACAGCAAAGCTTCATGCTTGATGATATTCCTGGAGTGTTTGAGATCAAAAGCAGCTATAAAACACATATGTGAAATGACGACCTTGGCCCAAAATATATCCTGCATATTCTGAAGATGCAGTTTACATGCTTAATGAAACTTCTTCTTCCTGAAACTGGTAAACATTTAGTCATATACCTAAATGGTATATGGTGGTAAAATCTTCAAAAATAGTGGCAGGGAGCTGAATATGAAGTGCCAACAGCTTTGTAGTCATCTTAGATTTAGTGCACATAGTGCAGCACACATGCATAGTACTGCATCTGGTGCTGCAGTAACCAGTTACAATCCATGCCAAGGCACAACTACTACCCTGTTCTGGGGGGAGAATAAATCACTCACAGCACACTATTCTGTTGAGGCAAGCTGATCAAAGCCTACATAATTGATCATTGTTGACCAAGAGTTCAGCAGAGGTGAAAGGTCATTGTTCCCATTTACTACATAAAGACTGTGTCCTCCCTTCTCTGGACTCGTATTCACATATACATACCTGTTCCAAGGCTAAAGTGCCATTTAAATTAGGATGGGCCAAGCTTATGTTGCCATGGTAACTTCACTACTTGGGGCTAGCACTGGCTGAACAGAGCCGTTTGAACATGTGACACATGCACATTGAGTAAACCATATTAAATGTGACCTTTAGCATTGCTGCAGGTACCAAGCATAGAAAACACAAACTTTTACATTACATTTATTTTTACAGCAATTTAAAATGTTCTTATCCAGAGTGACTTAAAATAGTGCTCAGCTGTCTCCACTGAAGAAATCCTTACGATGGCCTACAAGGCCTGAGCATAAGAATACCGTTAAACTAGAGTCTTAGGATGTCAGGGACAATACTGGAAATGCCACATCCATAGCCGCACCGGGCTATAAGCCACATATATCTACTGAACTGAATACAGTGAGTCCCCGCCTAATGACGGGTCTGGTTAACGACGGACCGGAGTTACGACCGACTTTTTAAAATTTCGCACGATGCACAGAGGAGCAGTGGCAGCACAGTGGAGTGTTGTGTACGATAAGCTGAGGTAGCGCAGCCTCCACCGCAGCCCATCACGGCATCGCGATCGCTCTTTCTCACGCTGTACGTACGCACGAGAACATTGTTCGTTTTTTCTATACTGTATTTATGACATTTCTATACTGTATCAAAGTGTATCTAAATCTACGGACACGCGTAATGACGAAAAATGCTTTAAGATGGACTTTTCAGTCTCTAACCCCGTCGTTAAGTGGGGACTCACTGTACATTTAACTGAACTTATCAGTTTTTGAACGGTAGCCTGTAGCATTTCATGTGTAGCATTTTAGCTTTCAGCCGGTGTTGTGTCAAATTCCGACTCCCCTCGTTTATCCGCGCATAAAAACGCTATAGATTATATTGTCGGTTTACGTTTCTATGAATAAATAAGAGCTAGACTTTAATTATCCATCACAGCAAACGACACGGCATTATCTATGTCCAAAGCCACACTGGCTCAAGGGTGTTAATTATATTAAATAAAATACACACTGGCTATGCAGAAGTTCACCTCTGACCACGACTTCGCAGTATTACAGCAGTATTATATCTAAAAATCTAGTTAGAACAAAACTAGAGTGCTCAATGAACTAAGTTATAATCATTGTAACTCCCGAATATCATCTGTAGCGTCTTTATGCGTGTGCAAACGAGGGGACTCAGAATTTGGTACAACACATGTTGGTTTGAAAAAATTTCTCTGTCGTACCTACTGCTTCCATGTGCTAAATGAAATTGAGCACTTTCTTCTTTACAACTTTGACCTACCACCTGATTCACTTTCTGCTCAGTCCCGACAGGTGAAAAATCTACAGAAAAGCCGCATCGTTCAAATCGTGGGGAAAAAAGTAGCGGCTTATAGTCTGGAAAATACGGTATTTCACATTTCGACTGATTTCAACTGCAAGACCTTAGCTAGATGTGATGCTGTATAGCTTATATAAGCTTTAGAATATTGGCAAAGTAGCAATATCTAAAAAAGCTAATTAATATTTCATAATGTTCACTATGTAGGTCAGTATTAGTGTAGCAATGCAGTATCATATAAATAAAGCCATGTAATCAGCAGAACAAGTAGAATTAGCAGTGACTCACCAATCAGCCCAGCAATAGCACTGAAGGGCCAAGTATGGCTGGTGGAGTTTGAATGCAGGTAGATTGGATTAAGCTTCAAGGGGAGAAGATCAGTAGCATTAGGAAAAATACTTTAACACAGAGCTGGGCAATATGACCAAAAATGTTATTGCAATATATTTTCCTATATTGCTCAATTGCAATAATTATCACTATATAAAATCTGTAACAATGTCACAGCCTTTAAAGGAATGTCCTTCTTTTAAAAAGGCAGACCGAATACATTCATGCACAGAGTATGCAAATTACTCAAACCCACACTGAAATTTAAATTTTACATTTTGATTACCATGCCCAAATAATAAAAACCTGGCTACCATAAAGGATTAGACTTTATATACTTTATTATTTATAGACTTTATTAGACACTTAGATTTCCTCATCTCAAACAATTTACTGAAACATAACCCAACAGGTGGTGGGTTAACACCAACAAAAAATGTCATTATCTCAATAACTTGTCATTTGCCCTTGAGCATCAATTACAACTTGACAACATCATCTCAGACTGTTCACAAGTCGACTTATTATAAATAAATTGTCTGAAATTTGGCCTGTGTTGTTCATGCAGTGGCACAATGACTGGATAATGATGCCATTCGAGTAGTATGGGTTGGTCAAAGTGTAGGGCAGTTCTGTATTGACTACACACATCTGTCCAAACTGTACCACCACCACCAGACGTGTCTGGTGATAGTAGTGGCTGATGCACTCTCCTTGATTTCTCCAACATAAAAAGGCCACAGACCAAACGGACAAGATGCCCAATGCAATAGAGCAAAGAAGACGGATATGTAAAATGTATGAGATATGAGAAATGTATTTTTC